>NW_015162067.1:3785-17797 GCF_001447785.1 Gekko japonicus
CAATCCAAAACAGTCCAGTGGAGCCTGAGCGGTGGGTGTTGCCTTTTGACACACTTCCGGTGATGTCAGGGGGTGTGGCATATGCAAATGAGTTGTGCAAATGAGTTGTGCTAATGAGCTCCTGCACCTCATTTTTTACGAAATGACCCCTGCTGACAAGGATACTCTAATAGCACACAATGCACTTTATAGAATTATAGTCATAAGCAGAACACGTTAATTTACAAAAGTTTCTTGCGGCATATAATTTATTTGTTACTTGACTCTCCTAACACTGCAGCTCGGGTTGCTGCAACCTCCAGGTGGGGCCCGGAGATCTCCCAGAATTAGAACCGTTCTCCGGACTACAAAGATCAGTTGCCCTGGAGAAAATGGCTGCTTTGGCGGGGGGGCTCTACGGGATTATACCCTGCTGAGGCCCCCAAACTCTGTCCTGTCCAGGCTCCACCCCACAAAATCACCAGGAATTTCACAGCCACTACAAGCTGAATGTTCCTCCCAACAAAGCAATTCTCTCTGTCAGGGCTCTTTTTGTAGAAAAAGCCCCGCAGGAACTCATTAGCATATTAGGCCACACCCATGACAGCACATCTCATTAGCATATTAGGCCACACCCCGTGTTGCCAGAAGTGTGGCCATCCAGCCACACCCACCTTTTGCTTCTTATTCTGTTTACGTTTTTTGTTGTCAAAACCCAGGACTTTTTTTGAAGCAGAAACTCCTTTGCATGTTAGGCCACACACCCCGAATGTAGCCAGTCCTAATGAGTTCCTGCTGTTGGGTGTGGCCTATTTTGCTAATGAGTTCCTGCTGGGTGTGGCCAACTTGGGAGCCTGCTCTCTGTACAGGAAATACGCTTGTCAGGCAGAGGGTTTGAGCCTCATGTTCTCCCAGACATGTCAGCTTTCTCTGTATGTGGATTTTCTTCCCCATACAGAAACATTCAGTCACGTGAGACTCCCCCCGCCCCTTACTGCTGCAGGGACTCAGGCATCCTGTCGTATAGAGGATGGGGCAGAGTTGTTTTCTGTTGCCCCAGAAGATTGGGCCAGAACGAACAGGTTGAAATGAAATTAAAAGAGTTTTCGGCTAAACATGAGGAAGAACTTCCTGACAGTTCGAGCGGTTCCTCGGTGGAACAGGCTTCCTCGGGAGGTGGTGGGCTCTCCTTCTTTGGAGGTTCTCGAACAGAGGCTAGATGGCCATCTGACAGCAATGCGGATTCTGTGAACTTGGCCAGATCACGAGAGGGAGGGCAGGAAGGGTTGCCTCAGTGCTTAGTTCTCGTGGCCCTTTCTTACACGCCCAGGGAAATGCCAATCGCCACTTTGGGTTCAGGATGCAATTGTTCTCCGGGCTGGTTTGGCCAGGGATCCTGGAGGTTTTTTAGTCATCTTCTGGGCGTGGAACAGCGGTCACTGCAGGTGTGAAGGGGAAGGTATTTGTGAGTTTCCTGCATTGTGCAGGGGGTTGGACTAGATGACCCTGGAGGTCCCTTCCAACTCTATGATTCTTTGATTCTATGTTTCCCTTGTGTTCAGTCTGTGCAACTGGAACACACCCAAGTCCCCGGTGCTCCCAGCGTCTCCATGGCAGAGGGTGATGACAGGATATGCAGAGGCGTCTAATGGGTTACCTGCCAGTGCTTCTCTTCTGACCTTCTGCTCCATCTGCAGGGGACACTGGAAGATCAAATCATCCAGGCCAACCCCGCCTTGGAGGCCTTTGGCAATGCCAAGACAGTGCGGAATGACAACTCGTCTCGATTTGTGAGTCTTCCCGACAATCTAAAGAGATAACAGAGACACGGGGAAGGGTTGGGGGAGAACCAGTTTGGTGTAGTGGTTAAGTGTGCGGACTCTCATCTGGGAGAACCGGGTTTGATTCCCCACTCCTCCACTTGCACCTGCTGATGTGACCTTAGGTCAGTCGCAAGCTCGGGCACAGCTGTCCTTGAAAGAGCAGTTTCTGTCAGAGTTCTCTCAGCCCCACCCACCTCACAGGGTGTCTGTTGTGGGGAGGGGAAGGGAAAGGAGTTTGTAAGCCGCTCTGAGACTCCAAGTGAAGGGCGGGGTATAAATGGCGGGGTATAAATCCAATCTCCTCCTCCTCCTCCTCCTCCTCCTCCTCTTCTTCTTCTTCTTCTTCTTCTTCTTCTTCTTCTTCTTCTTCTTCTTCTTCTTCATCAGCAGTTACCCTGTTGGGATTTAATTTTTTATAAAATATGCTACCTTTTCTCTTACATTCCTCCCTCCCTCCCGGGAGCTCAGAGCAGCATCACACCAACCCTGTGAGGTAGGCCTGGCTAGTCTTGGAACTCGGGATGTATTACATATTATGTGGGAGATATGAGATATTAACAACCTTGTGTGTGGGGGGGGAACAGCTGCCCAGGGGGATTTGGCTGCGGTAACCTCCCCCCTCCCAGCATCTTCCTGGTAGAAATGGGAGGGTCCGTGGTTCAGTGGTAGAGCATCTTCTCTGCATGCAGAAGGTTTTAAGTTCAATCCCGAGCATTTCCACTTAAAACGATTAGGTGGGGCGCAATGTTCCCTCTAAACTGTAGAGTCCCGTGAGCAAAAATTCTACTTTGTGAGCTACTGGCATTAAAGTTGTGAGCAGGTGATTTGGCTACTGCATAAAATAGTGTGTTCTGGAGCCGTCTTTCCTGAGCTGAGATAAAAAATGTGTGAGCCGGAGGCTAAAAAACTGTGAGCTAACTCACCCTAACTCAGCTTAGAGGGAACACTGGTGGGAGGTGATGTGAAAGACCTCTGTCTGAGACCCGAGAGAGAGAGAGAGAGAGAGAGAGAGAGAGAGAGAGAGAGAGAGAGAGAGTCTGAGTAGACAATACTGTCTGTGATGGACCGCTGGTCTGATTCAGTCGAAGGCATGGCTCAGTGGTAGAGCATCTGCTTGGCACGCAGAAGTTCCCAGGTTCAGGCCATGGTATCTCCAGTTAAAAGGACCAGGCAGGAGGGGATGTGAGAGACTTCTAACCTGAGACCCTGGAGAGCCGCTATGCCAGTCTGAGGAGACTGACCTTGGTGGACCGATGGTCTCATTCAATTTAAGGCAGCCTGTGATCAAATGTTCCACCTCAAGATTATTGGCCCCTGTAGGGACAGAGTCGAACACGACGGAATGGCTAACAACAACAACAACAACAACAGGGAAATAAGAGGAGCGCCCATATTTTATTTATTAAAATATGTCTATCCTGCTTCTTTCTGAGGACTCAAGGCAGCTAGCAACGATGTGCCGACAGGCAGAAAATACCTCAGACCAGTGTTCCCTCTAAGCTGAGTTAGTGTGAGGTAGCTCACAGTTTTTTAGCCCCCGGCTCACACATTTTTGCCTTAGCGCAGGAAGGAGGGCTCCAGAGCAAACCAATTTCTGCAGTAGCCAAATCGCTCGCTCACAACTTTAATGCCCGTGGCTCGCAAAGTAGAATTTTGGCTCACAAGACTCCAAAGCTTAGAGGGAGCACTGCCTCAGACTCCCAAATTCATTCCCACAGACACAAAACTGAAGTCAGCAGAGTTTTCTGCAGCCTCACCAGTGCCCCCCCCCCCTCAGTGGCCTCAGTCAAAACACCTCAGAAATCAAATGATTTTACAAGCCAGCCTTATTACGGATAGTCCACTGAGGGCACATTTTGGACTTCCTCTGGGGGGCTTTCTGTAAAACCAGTCCAATGACCAAGAAGACCCCAAAATCGCACCGAGGAGGAGCCCCTCCAGTTCGCAAAGGAACCCCAAGAATAGATTGTGTCTCTTTCCTCCCTTTAATCGCAGCTTGGAGAGTTCTACCGGGGAAATTGCATGGCGGGAAAGATTTAACACACGCAGTCTTCACACCTCTGATCCAAAAGCACCTACGCGCAGTTGCTTTTTAAGGTTGAAAAATACTTCCCGGGATCTGATTACGGATCTCCCACATAAAATGTCATACTCACAGCGGGCGCTGAACTTTACCTCAAGTGGGCGATCGGAACCCTGGTCTCCCTCGTCCGGGGTCAGCCCCTCATGCCACGCATTCATTCCTTTGTGTTTCTGTCTAGGGTAAATTTATCCGAATCCATTTTGGGGCGACGGGAAAGTTGGCGTCCGCCGACGTAGAAACCTGTGAGTGAGGAAGTGTGTTTGTCTGTCTCATCCATGTGCCTACCTATGACTGCAATCCTAAAAACACTTTCCTGGGAGCAACCCCCTTTTTGAGTAACACTGACTAATGTCCGAGTAGACCTGAGTAGAACTGCTCCGCGTCTGAATAACCGTTTTTTCTTTCTATCTCTGCTGACTTACTTTTCTGCCTGGCCAACCCTTTTACCTCTGTCTCCCAGTTCCTTCCCTGACCCACACATACGTGGTCCTTCTATTCTTTTCGTAGCATATATGCCCCAGATTAAGACCAAAGGATGGGGACGATACATAGTACGCACACACAGGTAATGATGCCCCAGTTCTTTGTGTCAAAAACCTGGATGTGACACACCATTCTTATTTATTTATTTATTATTTTTCACACTTATATCCCGCCCTCCCCAGTGGGCTCAGGGCGGCTAACAGAGGCCAGATCATTAGTCTAGCCATAAGTAAAAACATATAAAAATATAATAAAACATCAAAACTAAGACTAAAGTGCTCTATCCAGTTACTAGTGTCCAGGGGTCATTTCGTAGAAAAAGAGCTAGGGGAACTCATTAGCATAACTCATTAGCATATGCCACACCCCCTGACATCAGGGGCCCAGCGGTGGACCTGCAAGGCCAGCGGGAGTGCGAGGAAGCCCCGCGTGGTGGTATAGTAGGGCGGCGGCTCCTACTCAAAAGCCTGGCGGAAGAGCTCCGTTTTGCAGGCCCTGCGGAACTGCTCAAGGTCCCGCAGGGCCCGGATCTCCCCCGTGTTGCCGTCCTTCAGGTGGTTATGAAAAAGTATATAGCACTGTATGTAATAGATGTATGTTCAAGGTAAATCAATTTTGCGCTTTTTTAATTTTTCTTTTTTTCTTTTTCTATACTGTTATATAAACGTTGGTATCGAGTAGGATCAAAAATAGGTGTCACCCAAACAAAACATCAACGTGCAGGTTTACATTCTGTACATATATTCAGACAGCACCTTGTCCGTATCACAATCACTAGTCCCAGGGGACTCTGATAATTTACCCGTTTCGAATACAGTCTTTTCCAAGGACTGTGATGTATATAAAGGACATAAGGTGCAATAATTTCTCTGTGTGTGCACAAAAACTCTTAAGATAGCAGCATATTTTCTAGGGTCCCATCGGAACCCTTGCGGCAGACATAATAACCTATCTAGGAGAGCATATCCCTCAAGTTCTATCAGGTAGCCGCAAATGTGGGGGTTTGCTGAGCGCTTTATGTTCTTTATATACATCACAGTCCTTGAAAAAGATTGTATTCGAAACGGGTGAATTACTAGAGTCCCGTGGAACTAGTGATTGTGATACGGACAAAGCGCTGTCTGAATATTTGTACAGAATATAAACCTGCACTTTGATGTTCTGTTTGGGTGAAGCCTGTTTTTGATCATATTTGATACTAATATTTATATAACAGGATAGAAAAATAAAAAATAAAAAGCACAAAATTGATTTACCTTGAGCATACATCTATTATACACAGTGCTATATACTTTTGCATATCTTCCTAACACTGTGACCCTTAGTTTTTGTATTTATATCCTTCAGGTGGTAGCTGGAGATCTCCTGGGATTACAAGTAATCTCCAGGAGACTCCTGGGATTACAAATCATCAGTTGCCCTGAAGGAAATGTCCACTTTGGAAGGTGGCTACTATGGCATTATACCCTCTTGAAGTCCCGCCCCTCCCCAAACCCAGGCTCCACCCCCAAAATCGCCAGGTGTTTCCGAAGCTGGTGCTGGCAAACCTATGCAACACTATAGGAACCCCACACATTCCTATGGTAAAAACCATAGAGATTAGTGGAATTCCTAGAGCGTCGCAGTGGCATTGGTGACTCCATCCACGCCCCTTCTTTCTCCTGCAGCCACATTGATCAGCAGTGGGCGATTAGGCGCAATGGTAGAGGAGTGTTTTTCCATGTAAAAGTTTTCTCCAGGTAAAAGCTGCCTGCGAAGAAAAATCATTTGCATATATGGGAGAATGGTTTTGGCCTAGCTCCCCACTTATACAGAATTATTAACGTTAGGGAACTTTGACAAATGTTCCCAGTCATGGGGTTGTCTGTTCTATGATCTCAGCACTCAGCTCCCTCTTTACCACCTCAGTTTTGCTGCACGTAGACCAGGGCCGAGAGAGAGACTGTAGACTAGGGCCCAACGTGATCCCGTGAATATCTCTGCTATGTAGCAAGCAGGGATTTGAACCTGGGTCCCGCTACTCCTCCAGGCCTGTTCAATGCACCTAAATATCTTTCCTTTCTATGTTACGATTTACATAAACATGGGGAAGATAGAAGGAGGTTCAAGAAGGGACCCTCGCTCCTCCACTCTTCCCGCTTCCTGCTTTTCGTTGACATCACCACTTTTCTTCTCCCATTAAAAATCTCTAACAACGTTTTTTTAAAAAACATTTTATTAATAGGATATTATAACAAATTCAACATTAAATCAATATTTTCAACCCATATCCCTTTCTTTAACTCCCCTCCCCTCTTCTGGCTTCCCGCAGTGGTCCCACCCCTTCCCTTTGTTTTCTACTCTTCTAATTAAAAATAATCTCTAACAACGTTCCTTCTCCCATCTGGCCACGCTGTGGCTGATATTTTCCCCATTCCATGCAGCTTTCTTCATGTCCGTATGTACCACCCTCCCTCCAATACATCTATCCATTCATTTTCACATTCACTCTCTTAGACCTCCTGGAGAAGTCCCGTGTTATTTTCCAGCTCAAATCTGAGAGGAACTACCACATCTTCTACCAGATCTTGTCCAACAAGAAACCAGAGCTACTGGGTGAGTCTTCATTGTGGGGGTGGGTGGGTGCACAGATAAAATCTCTAACAATGTTCCTTCTCCCATCTGGCCACGCCGTGGCTGATATTTCCCCCATTCCATGCGGCTTTCTTCACGTCCGTATGTACCACCCTCCCTCCAATACATCTATCCATTCATTTTCACATTCACTCTCTTAGACCTCCTGGAGAAGTCCCGTGTTATTTTCCAGCTCAAATCTGAGAGGAACTACCACATCTTCTACCAGATCTTGTCCAACAAGAAACCAGAGCTACTGGGTGAGTCTTCATTGTGGGGGTGGGTGGGTGCACAGATTGGGAGAACTCAAGTTTCTGCTGGGTCCTTAGCAGTAGGGTTGCCACCCTCCAGGTGAGACCTGGGGATCCTCCGCTTTTACAGCTGATCTCCAGCTGACAGAGATCAGCTCCCCTGGAGAAAATGGCTGCTTTGAAGGGGGGACTCTATGGCCTTGTACCATGTTGAAGCCCCTCCCCTCCCCAAACCCCGCCCTCTCCCAGATACACCCGCAGGGAGATGATTAACCTATGACTGAACAAACTTCCCTCCCCTACGTTTTGGGGCTCCAAGATGGGGAGAGGACTGGGACCCAGAATTCTAGGGCACCAGGTCATCTTGGGGGTCCGTGGTGCTAGATGCGACCCATGATTTCTTCCATATGATGTTTGGGCTGAGTCTGGGTAGTGTGCAGGGGATAGGTCACCAACTTTAGGCTGAAAGCGAAGCCCTAGGAAGTGGGGGTTGGGAAGGGGAGGGAGAAATCACTGTGGAAAATGCTGTGGAAGGTGGACTCTATGGTATTAACCCACTGAGGTCTCTCCTTTCCCCAACCTCACTCTCCCCGGGCCACACCCCTAAATCTCTATGGATTTCCCAGCCTGGAATCTAGTAACCCTAGACGGGCCTGTGAGTTTGTGACTAGTTTGCAGAGGGAGGAAGACACCTCTTTGGGTCTTCTGGTGGTATTATTATTATTATTATTATTATTACTATTACTACTATTATTACTACTGTTGTTGTTGATGATGTTGATGTTGTTGTTGTTGTTATTTTGCCACTCAGATCACCAATGCAAAAGATATGTGGTTTTGACCATAGAGATGACAGGGATAGAGCAGCACCATTCGCTGTTGATCGAAACTTATGGGCAATGGCACCTTTCAGTTTAAAACCAGAAGTGCAGCCTGGGTGTGCATCCAGCACTCATCGGTCTCTCTTTGGCTTTCTACCCCAGCATCCAAAACCTCCTTCCAGTTCATCACCAGGGCCGCATTATGACTTTTCTGAGCCCTGGGCACTTTTGCCTTCACGAGCCCCTTCCGCCATGATAATATCAGTATTTTAAAAAATTGTTTTTGTTGAATTCAAAATTATTTTTGATATAACTTTAAACGCTTCGACCCCCCCCCCCCCACGGTTTTAGGCAAAAGATCTTCAAGGGCCCTAAACATCTCATCTTTTTTTTTTTCTGATGTGAGAAAAAAAATTAAAACCTTTCCTTCAACCCTAAAAGTTCTTTTTTCTCCTTCTGATTTTAAAAGAAATTAAAACATTTTCCTGGGCCCCCAAAAGTATCATGGGGTACAGGCACTATACCTAATGGATAAGTCGGCCCTCTTCACAGGTTTGCCAGGTCCTACCTGGCTGCTGACGGGGCGGGGTGTCCAGCCTTCTGAGGTGATGTCATCACACTGGGCACATCAGGCAAGACACTCTAGCATTTGGACAAAAAAAATTCTATGGTCACCATAGAGTTTTTGCCCAAATGCTAGAGTGTCCCCTGCGCTATGATGTCACCTCTGGGTGACGTCATTGTGCTGGGAATGTTGGACGGGACGGGGCTCTTTGGGAGCAGGGCTCTTTGGGGCCTGCATCAGGGGGATAGCAGCAACCCTATCTCTACATCACCCGACTACTTTCAACCTGTTTCGTCCTCACTTCTGCCTCCAAACAGACTTGCTCTTGGTTACCAACAACCCCTACGACTACAACTACGTCTCCCAAGGAGAGGTGACCGTGGCCTCCATCGATGACTCGGAGGAGCTGCTGGCAACAGATGTGAGTGACCTTGAGTGGGGAGTGCGCTGGTCAGCTTTGGGCTGGGGAATTCCTGGATGTTTGAGGGTGGAGCCTGGGGAGGGTACGCCTTGCAGAAGCGAAGGGACTTCAGTGGGTTATATAGCGTCCACCCTCCGAGGCAGCCATCTTCTCCCACAAAACTGATCTCCGTCATTGGAAGAACAGTTGTCATTCTAGGAGATCTTTAGGCCCAAACTGAAGGAGTGGGGAATCAAACCCGGTTCTCACAGATTAGAGTCTGCGCACTTAACCACTACACCAAACTGGCTCTCTTCCACTGATTTGGCTGTGTTCCTGGTTTTTCCTATGCCTAACATGCCTGGCATGATGACACTGGGGATACTCTTTGGCTAAAAATGCTATGGTGACCATAGAGTTTTTAGCCAAATCCTAGAGCGTCCCCTGCACAACATGCCCGGCATGATGATGTCACTTCCGGGTGACGTCATTGCAGCATGTGTGCCATATCCTGCTGGCAGAAGGGAAGGACCTGGCAACTCTCATTCCAGGATATCTCCAGGCCTCACTTGGAGGCTAGCAACCAATGTTCCCTCTAAGCTGTAGAGTCTTGTGAGCACAAATTCCGCTTTGTGAGCGACTGGCGTTAAAGTTGTGAGCGAGCGATTGGGCTACTGCATAAATTAGTTTGCTCTGGAGCCCTGCTCCCTGAGCTGAGATGAAAATGGGTGAGCTGGAGGCTAAAAACCTGTGAGTTAGCTCACACTACTGTCAGATGGGGATCAGTTGTAAAAGCAGGAGATCCCCAGGCCCCACCTGGAGGCTGGCAACCCTACCCGACGTGCAGGTCCCCCGGAAGTGACGTGACGACGCCGGGCACGCTGGGGGCGGGGCCACGGTCATCCGCTGGGGCTCGAAAACGACTTGGCAACCCTATCTGGAGATCAGTTGCTAAAGTTGCCAGGTTGTCCAGTATTGACCTGGACAGTCCAGTATTTTCATTGACTGTCAGGGGGGGAAACTGAAAAAAATACTGGAGGTTTAAATGACCCGTATTGTTCCCTGGAGAAGACTCTTGAGAGTCCCTTGGACTGCAAGAAGAACAAATCAGTCAATCCTCAAAGAAATCAACCCTGACTGTTCCCTGGAAGGCCAGATAATGAAACTGAAGCTCAAATACTTTGGCCACCAAATGAGAAGGGAGCACTCACTGGAGAAGAAGACCCTGATGCTGGGAAAGATTGTAGGTCAAAGAAGACGGGGACGGCAAAGGATGAGATGGTTAGACAGTGTCATCGATGCAACAAACATGAAATTGAGCCAACTTCGGAGGACTGTGGAAGACAGGAGGGCCTGGCGGGAGATGGTCCATGGGGTCGCGAAGAGTCGGACTCAACTGTGCGACTGAACAACAACAACAACAAAAATTGTTCCCATTTACCCCACCTGGCAACCCTACTCCAGGTCCCACCTGGCGGACGGCAATCCTGATGGAGCTAAATGAAAATGGTATAGGGTAACCTGTCAAAGGTCCCACCCAGATATTTACGGCAGGAAGAAGTCAACAACACAACAAGCCAAGTACAACTACCTGGCTCAAACAAAGCCAGAAACCTGCCCTGGAAGTATTTATAGCAGGCCAGAGCCCCTTGCAGTCCAATTGACTCTGAGGGGGTGGAGCTATCTTCTAGAGGATGAGCAGAGCCACCTCCAGGCAGGTACCAGAATGGCAGGCCAGGAAAAGCAGCCGCTACCGGGAGACAACAGGGATCCAAATTAGACCCCGCTGGTTCTTACCCCGCGTCTCTCCCCTTCCCTGCCCTGACAGAGCGCCTTTGATGTCCTGGGCTTCACTCCAGAGGAGAAGGTCGGCGTGTACAAGCTGACGGGAGCCATCATGCACTACGGCAACATGAAGTTCAAGCAGAAGCAGCGGGAGGAACAGGCAGAGCCAGATGGGACCGAGGGTGAGAGGAAGAGGGGCATTGCGCCAGGGAGAAGGCAGAGGGGGCGGTCGAGGGATGAAAAGACGCTCCAAGGAAGAGGTCTGAAGGGCTGAGTGTGTAGGGCTGATTCTCCAGCCAAGCCTCCCAAGGTGTAGCCAACAGAGGCAGGGCCTTTTTGGTAGAGGCATCTCAGCTCTAGAGGTCCCTCCTCACCAGGGCTTTTTTTGTAGAAAAAGCCCAGCAGGAACTCATTAGCATAATAGGCCAAAACCCCTGATAGTACAGTGCATTAGCATATTAGGCCACCCCCCCAGGTTACCAGAAGTGTGGCCATCCAGCCACACCCACCTTTTGCTTCTTATTCTGTTTACGTTGTTTGTTGTCAAACCCCAGGGCTTTTTTTGTAGCAGGAACTTCTTTGCATGTTAGGCCACACACCCCTAATGTAGCCAATTCTAATGAGTTTCTGCTGTTGGGTGTGGCCTGTTATGCTAATGAGCTCCTGCTGGGCGTGGCCAACTCAGGAGCCAGCCGGAACTCCGTTCCTGTGCGTTCCTGCCCAAAAATAGCCCTGCTCCTCATGGGTATTCGCTCGGTGCCAAGCTTGTCTAGTTTTAGGAACCAAATGAGTACTATTCTTTCTTGTTAGGCTTTTGGCGTGTGTTTAAGGGGCTCCTCGTTTGTTCGGAGCGACAAACGTTTGTGTTGTTTTATGGTAGATTTTGTTGTTATTGTAATTTTATTATTAGGGATCCCCCCCCCTTTTCATTTTGGTTTTATTGAACTAGGTTTGAGTCCAGAAGCCCCTTAGAGACCAACCAGATTTTGGGAGGCAAACATTTTCAAGAGTCAAAGCTCCCTTCATCAGATACCCCAAAAATCTTGTTGATCTGTAGGGTGCTACTGGACTCGAACCTAGCTCTTCTATTGCAGACCAACACAGCCGCTCTCTGAAACTACGTTAGTTTTATTGTTAGGGTTAGAACAGGGGTGTCAAACATGCGGCCCGGGGGCCGGATGAGGCCCCCGGAGGGCTTCTATCAGGCCCACAGTGGAACCGGCTGTCTTCTGCTTCTTCTTCCAGTTCTGCTGCTGCGTCAACATAGCTTTGCAGCTTACAGTTATACACCTGAACAGCATACTCAAGATTGCAACAGCACAGACATTTTGATGCAATAATTCAGAGCAAGAGGTGTCAGTTTTCAGACACTGTTAAATAAACAAAATATTGCAAGAGTGCCAATGTTTTAAGCATGTTTTTATTTTAAGTTTAAAAAAACCCTTTGTGTTTGTGTCCTATATAAAGTTTATATTTCTGCTACCTGGCATTACATTTTATGACACGCATGGCCCGGCCCAACGAGGTCTCCTTTATGTCAGATCCGGCCCTCATAACAAATGTCATATCCGGCCCTCATAACAAATGAGTTCGACACCCCTGGGTTAGAATATTTGAAAACTTTTTGGACTGCTCTGTCACTGTTTATGTAGGCCTGTGGCATTAAGTTGCAACCAATTTGCGGTGAGCCCAGACAAGAGGCTTTCAAGGCCAGTGGGAAGCAGAGGTGGTTTGCCGTTGCCGTCCTCTGTAGAGTCTTCCTTGATGATCTCCCTTCCCATCTCCCATCTGTCAGCACTGATTCTGTGCACTTGGGCAGAGCATGAGAGGGAGGGTGGGAAGGGCTGCCTCAGTGCTTAGTTCTTGTGGCCCTTTCTTACACGCCCAGGGAAATGCTGATCACCACTTTGGGGTCAGGAAGCAATTTGGCTGAAGAACCTGGAGGTTTTTTGTCATCTTCTGGGCATGAAACAGTAGTCACTGTGGGTGTGGGGGGGAGGTATCTGTGAATTTCCTGCATTGTGCAGGGGGTTGGACTAGATGACCCTGGAGGTCCCTTCCAACTCTATGATTCTAGGATTCTAAGTATCGATCCTGCTTCGCTTCTGAGATCTGACGAGTGTTAAATAGTGGGTTCCATGGATGAGCAGGCTCAAAATCAGCTCAACTTTATCTGTGATTTCAGCAAGAGCAAGACAAAATCCCCAGAGCTTCAGCTCTGTTAAATAGCAGTTGGCACACCCAAACACACCCCACTCCCAATGATAGGCTATTTACATAACATTACTACGTGATTGGTTACTTCCAGAGTCCTGGTAGGCTATTGTTCTTGTGCTCCAAGCTCAGCCAGTCTCTGGTGTGACATACCTGGAATGATTCAGTCCCAATACATAACAACGAGATTGGCCGATACCGTGCCACCTTCCTTCCCCCATCACTGTTTAGTGTACTGTATATTTGAATTGTTGCTTAATTTTATACTGTGAACTTGGTAGTCATTGGCTGCACATTCTTGGTTATAATCTTCTTAACTAATGAATGGGAAAGGAGAGCATAAGATATTCAAAGGGTGACCAGTAATGGCACCCAGTAGACTTATTTCCAAATGTTTTCTCCCCTTCCAGATGCAGATAAATCCGCCTATCTGATGGGGCTGAACTCAGCTGACCTCTTGAAGGGGCTCTGCCATCCGCGGGTGAAGGTCGGGAACGAATACGTCACCAAGGGGCAAAATGTCCAGCAGGTGAGAAGGGGGTCTGTCTTAAAGGCAGCTCCACAGTTGGGCTGAGAAGTTTTTGCGTGATGCTGGTGATCGATGAACAGATCTCCCAACAAGTAACATAGCCTCAGGAATGTAACACTGTCCTGGATAGCCCAGACAAGCCCGATCCCATCAGATCTCGGAAGCTAAGCAGGATCATCTCTGGCAAGTGCTTGGATGGGAGACCTCCTTGGAATACCAGAGGCAGGAGGCGGGGGCAGGCTTCATTCAGCCACCTCTCTGAATATTTATTTATTTATTTATTTATTTGGATTTATATCCCGCCCTCCCCGAAGGCTCAGGGCGGCTAACAGGGGCATAACGCCAGATTATAACAATAAAACAGTATAAAATACTAAAGATACAACACTTAAATAGGATTCATAAAAAGACATTTTCGGTGCTCCCCTACTCACTTCCAAATTGTAAAACCAAGATGGTGTTCTTG
>NW_015162067.1:19052-19277 GCF_001447785.1 Gekko japonicus
GTTCCACACACTTAAAGGGAGAGAGATGGGTGGCTGTGGGTGTTGGGGGTGGGGCTTCCCCCACCGGCCATCTGGCCGGCGGCGGGTAGAACCCCCCCACAAAACGGGGGACTCCTGGCAAACCGGGGGGGGTTGGCAACCCTAGCTCAGGGCGGGTTACACAAGTCAACTCAGCAAATGTAGTGAGTGTAATATACAATAAATAGGGTTAAAATAATACGACGG
>NW_015162067.1:19329-37592 GCF_001447785.1 Gekko japonicus
TACAAAAGTCAACTCAGCAAATGTAGTGAGTGTAATATACAATAAATAGGGTTAAAATAATACGACGGCATTAAATCAGTCTCAAAACAGTCTTGCTTAGGGCGTCCGATGAGTGGATGATTGCCTCGTAGACGATGCTGTGATGGAAAACTCATTTGGCGGAGTCAAAAATGTTTAATCACTAAATATATCTCCGCATCTCAGGGGAGGCCCAGGTGTGCAGCATCCTGTCTCACACAGGGGCCAGCCAATTCCTCTGGAGGGCCAACAAGAGGGCACAGAGGCCGAGGCCTTCCCCTAATGTTAAGAATGTAAGAAGAGCCCTGCTGGGTCAGACCAGTAGTCCATCTAGTCCAGCATCCTGTCTCACACAGTGGCCAGACAGTTCCTCGGGGAGTCAGGCCAACAAGAGGGCACAGAGGCCGAGGCCTTCCCCGAATGTTAAGAATGTAAGAAGAGCCCTGCTGGGTCAGACCAGTAGTCCATCTAGTCCAGCATCCTGTCTCACACAGTGGCCAGACAGTTCCTCGGGGAGTCCAACAACAGGGCAGGGAGGCTGAGGCCTTCCCCTAATGTTAGGAATGTAAGAAGAGCGCTGCTGGATCAGACCAGGGGTCCCTCTAGTCCAGCATCCTGTCTCACATAGTGGACGGCCAGTTCCTCCGGAGGGCCAACAACAGGGCACAGGGAGGCTGAGGTCTTCCCCTAATGTTAATAATGTAAGAAGAGCCCTGCTGGGTCAGGCTAGTGGTCCATCTAGTTCAGCTTCCCGTCTCACACAGTGGCCAACCAGTTCCTTGGGAGGACCAACAAGAGGACACAGAGGCCAAGTCCTAATGTTAAGAATGTAAGAAGAGCCCTGCTGGATCAGACCAGGGGTCCATCTAGTCCAGCCTCCTGTCTCACATAGTGGCCAGCCAGTTCCTCTGGGGGGCCAACAACAGGGCAGGGAGGCTGAGGCCTTCCCCTAATGTTAGGAAATGTAAGAAGAGCCCCGCTGGATCAGACCAACAGTCCATCCAGTCCTGCATCCTGTCTCACACAGTGGCCGGCCAGTTCCTCCGGAAGGCCAACAACAGGGCATAGAGGCCGAGGCTGAGGCCTTCCCCGAATGTTAAGAACGTAAGAAGAGCCCTGCTGGATCAGACCAGGGAGGGTCCCTCTACCTTCCCCCTGATGTTGCCTTCAGAAGTTGACTGCCCTTGACTCATCCTGGCTAGCAGCCACTGACAGACCTCTCCTCCGTGACTCCCCCCTCCAAAATAGCCATTTTCTCCGGGGGAACTGGTCCCTGCAGTCTGGAGATCACTCGTCGTTCTGGGAGATCTCCAGGCTCCACCTGAAGGCTGGCAACCCTATGCTGTCGGGAGTGGCTACAACTCCCTGGCACATCCGGCAAGGTGAGGCAGCGGGCTGTCATCCCACATGGGAACCGGAGCCCCTCATGTTCCTTCCATCCTCATTCCCCTGGCAACTTTAAACAGGGTGGGAGTTCGGGAATCCCTTTCGGGTGAGTCATTCCATTGCTCCGGGGGTCAAGGAGGGAAGGAGCGTGATCTGATCACAGTCCTGGGTGTAGGGTTGCCAACTCTGGGTTTAGAAATCCCTGGAGATTTGGGGACAGAGCCTGGAGACGGTGGGGTTTGGGGAGGGGCCTCAGCAGGATATGACGCCATAGAGCTCACCCTCCAAAGCAGCCCTTTTGTCCAGGGAAACAGATCTCTTTAGCATGGTCGTCATCCTGGGGGATCTCCAGGCCCCACCTGGAGACTGGCAACCCTACCTGGGTGATGCAGGGATGAGGGGAGGGGAGAGCCACAAGGATCTGGGGGGCGCCACTGTTCACTCGGTCACTCCCCCTCCCCCCCAGTATAACAGCTTCGAGCAGCTCTGCATCAACTTCACCAACGAGAAGCTGCAGCAGTTCTTCAACCACCACATGTTCGTGCTGGAGCAGGAGGAGTACAAGAAGGAGGGCATCGAGTGGGAGTTCATCGACTTCGGCATGGACCTCCAGGCCTGCATCGACCTCATCGAGAAGGTGTGGCCACGGGGCGGGCTCTGATGGGTGGCTGGCGGGATGTGGAGACAGAGAGCGCCGAGGCCGTGGCGTGGCAGTTAGAGCAGGGATCGCCGACGGGATCTCCCACGAGGCCACGGCCCCGCCTCTTAAAGGAGGGTTTCAAATAAGTGTTACCCTCAAAACAACTTCGATCCGAAGGTATTGCCTGCCATCTGCAAGAACACGTCTTACTTTAGAAATCTGATGCCCAATGAGTCGCGGGCGCATTTTTTTCGATCAGTTCATTTTTAAAAAAATTGATCCAGCAGAATTGTTTATTTATTATGTTAAATTTCCAGACCGCCCTCCTCTGTAAACAGAGCTCAAGGCGGTGTACATCAAAATGAAACAACTGAAGACCAAGAAGCCCTATGACAGTGGTGGCGAACCTACAGCACGGGTGCCAGAGGTGGCACTCAGAGCCCTCTCTGTGGGCACGCATGCCATCGCCCCAGCCAGGCCCAGACGATCATTAAAGTGTCGAATTCTCTGCCAAATAGTTTTAAGTCAATGAAAGCATTTGGGATTGCTGTCCTTACTTTGTTTGGATCATCTTAAGTTAATGTATGAGTGGTTTTTTCTAAAGTAAAACCTCAGTATTCCGGTTAAATTGCCGTGTTGGCACTTTGCGATAAATACGTGGGTTTTGGGTTGCAGCTTGGGCACTCGGTCTCTAAAGGGTTCGCCATCACTGCCCTATGAGGAAAGGCTGAGAGACTTGGGAATGTTCAGTCTGGAGAAGAGGAGGTTGAGGGGGGACAGGATTGCTCTCTTGAAGTCTTCGAAGGGCTGTCACTTGGCGAAGGAGGGCAGGGAGCTGTTCCTGTCGGCAGCAGAGGAGAGGACTCGCAATCATGGGTTTAAATTAAGGGCGGGAAGGTACCAGCTGGATCTTAGGAGAAACTTTTTTACAGTCAGAGTTGTGCAACCGTGGAATCGGCTGCCTGGGGAGGTGGTGGGCTCCCCCTCACTGGCAGCCTTTAAGCAGCAGCTGGACAAACCCTTGTCAGGGATGCTCTAGGCTGATCCTGCATTGAGCAGGGGGTGGGACTAGATGGCCTTTATGGGCCCTTCCAACTCTATGATTCAATGAATCTATGATTCTAACACACAATGATAAATTAAATACACAAATTAAAGCAATAAAATACAGCAGATACAACAATTAGCCTAATTAGATGGGGCTAGGCGACTTCAAATTGTGCCGCTGCCCCACCGGGAAGGGGGCGGGACAGGAGTGCCTGAACAGATGTGCCAGACCAGATGAAGGCCATCGCTGCTCTCAGTCAAACATCTGGCAGAACTGCCTTACGGATTGCTCACCTCAATGCGGCATCTTCCCTTTTTTGTGGCTTTCCGAAATACCATGGCAGCTTCTCCGTTCAGGTTCTTTTGCTGTCGTTCCAACTCTTCTTCTGTTCGTTCCCCTCCCCCCTTCCTGGCCAGCCCCTGGGCATCATGTCCATTCTGGAGGAGGAGTGCATGTTCCCCAAAGCCACCGACATGACCTTCAAGGCCAAGCTGTATGACAACCACCTGGGCAAGTCGGCCAACTTCGGGAAGCCCCGCAACACCAAGGGCAAGCCGGAGGCCCACTTCTCCCTCGGCCACTACGCCGGCACCGTTGACTACAACATCACCGGCTGGCTGAACAAGAACAAGGACCCGCTCAACGAGACGGTGGTGGGGCTCTACCAGAAGTCGGCCCTCAAGCTCCTGGCCACCCTCTTCTCCAGCTACACTGGCACCGATGCTGGTGAGATGGGGACAAGGTGGGATAAGCGGGCAGGGAAAAGGAGGCGGTGGTCGAAAGATATGGAAAACTGGTACGAGTGGATGGTGGGCAGGTGGGAGAGAGGTAGACCAAACTGGGGTGTTGGGACTTGAGTAGATACAGGCTGATTCCAACACGTCTCCTACAGGGGTCATTTCCTACCGGAGCACGCCGGAGCAGCACTCCGGCAGTAAGGAGCCCAGGGCGCCCCCCCCCCGCCGCCTGAGGGGATTTAAATGTCTTTCTTTCCCTTCCCCATCTGGAGAAGGGAAAGAAAGGCATTTTAAACATGCCTGGGTTCCCAGCCCAATTGGTGCCCCGCGGCCGTGGGGCCCCTGGAGAAGATCGGGCAGGGAACCCAGGCATGTCTGCCTGCCCTTCCTTCCCTTGCCTTCTCCAGCCAGCCCACCACGGTGGGTTGGCTGGGGAGAGGAAGGGGAGGCGGGCAGATATGCCCCCTTTTTTCCCTGAGCCTCTCTGCTTTTGCGGAGAAACTCAGAGAAGGGGGGGGTTAAATGCCTTTCTTTCCCTTCCCCACATGGGGGAAGAAAGGCATTTTAGACACGCCTGGGTTCCCTGCCCGATCTTAAGAAGATGCTTGCAGGCCTGCCCTTTGTCAGGGGGTGTGGCATATGCAAATGAGCTATGCAAATGAGCTCCATCACCTCTCTTTCTACGAAATGACCCCTGGCTTCCTATACACGGGGATGGTTTGCGGCCCAAACTTTGGCTTCTCAGGGACCCGTGGCACTGCCAGCTAGGTTCGAGCCTGTTTGCTTTCCCCTCACTGGCAATGCAGGATGAGGTGACGGTGAATGGCATTACGAGCCACACCTGCCAATCTGCCGGGGTTCCCAAATGTGGGCTGGGAGATTCCTGGAGATATGGGGGGGGGTCGAGCTCGGGGAGGGTGTGTTTTAGGGACCGGAGGGACGTCAGCAGGATATAATGCCACAGAGTCCACCCTCCAAAGCGCCTGTTTCCCCCAGGGGAATTGATCTCTGTAGCCTGGAGGTTAGTTGTGGTTCCGGGAGATCTCCAGGCCCTAGCTGGGGGTTGGCAACCATAACCAGCAGGATTCCCTCTCTCTCCCCCCCCCCCAGCCCCTACATGTATTAGGCTTTCTGGGGACTGGCTTGCTGTTGCCAGAGGAGGTGACGGAGGGATGGCTGGGATGACAAAACACCATAAATAGGCCCCGGATCCATAAAACGATTTATAAGGCCTTGAGGGCTAGACCTGAATAAGCCGCCAGCGTCTCCCCAGCTTGGGATCTTTCTCCGTCAAATCCTGTGTGACTTTTTAATTCCAAAGTCCATTTCTTCCCCCCCATGTATGGGAATAATTCTTAAGACATCTGGATGGATACGGTCCAGTTCTCACTGGCGTGGGCTGCACCACTTCAGTCTTCAGGTGGCAGAGTCGTTTTATGTGAAGACAGAAGACCCCTGCGTTTGGAAAACTAGCATATGGAGAAGGCTAGGCCAGGCTTGGCACTTTCTCTCCCGATGTGCTAGCTTTCCATCCAGAGGGGATTGTTTTGGGCGGAGGAGCAGCCTTTCAACGTTCAGGCAGTTGCAAGTTGGACAGGTGTGAAGACGTCAGGGCGGGGCATTCCTGCCAAGTTGGGGGGCTCACAGAGCAGGTGTGAAGTGTCCCCCTGTCTCTCTACCTCCTCCCCACCCCAGGTGGAGATAGCGGCAAGGGAAAAGGCTCCAAGAAGAAAGGGTCGTCTTTCCAGACCGTCTCTGCGGTTCACCGGGTAGGAGACCAGAGCTTGGGGGCCAGTGGGGTGGAAGGAGGGGACATCTTTACCAAAAGAGGGAGGGGGGATCTCACACCCAGGAGGGCCCTTGCCCGAGGAGAGGGGGGTCCTGGGAAGGCAGACGTGGAAAACGGAGAAGAAATGGCTCCGTGGTGGTACCAAAGCAAGTTTTCCTACACCCGGAAAATCAAGTACTTTCTGGGTATTTGCGCTCTGAATCCGCAAATTTGCCTATCTGGACAGCCCTCTCGCAACGACTGCAATTAGGCCGTCTGAACGTCCTTCTTCCGGTAGTTCCTCCCCCCCCAACTTTCACCATTGTGTGGGGGCGCGGCTTTCTGGACAGTGCCCGGAGCCTTGCCGCGCAAAGCAAGCGGTTGCGCAAGGGATGTGTGATCATCTGAACCCGCTTAAAAATATCCCCAATCAAATCTACAGCGGGAACAAATTGTGGTACGCTTGCCGTGTGGCCACAGCATTTCTCTCCCTGTCTCCCTTTCTGTATCTTATACCTTCTGCAGGAGAACCTGAACAAGCTGATGGCCAATCTGAAAACGACACATCCCCATTTTGTGCGGTGTCTAATCCCCAATGAAAAGAAGGCACCCGGTAAGTAAGCAGGGTGGGGTGGGAGAGGGGCCCTTCTGTTGGGGGCGTTGCTCACAAACTGAGGGGTGTTCCCAGTTCTGTCTCAACATAACCCGAACTCAGCGCCAACCAATCTGTTGTGGTTAGCGTATCAGACCTAGGAACTGGGAGATCCAGGTTCGAAGCCCTACTCTGCCAAGGATGCTTGCTGGGTGACCTTGGGCCAGTCACTGTCTCTGAGCCCGACCTACCTCTTAAGGTCGTTGTTGTGAGGATAAAACGGAGGAGAGGGAAGTGGTGTTGTAAGCCTTTTTGGACACCCGTTGGGGAGAAAAGTAGCGTATAAATGTCTGAACTAAGAAATCGGCATAGATTTGCTTATTTTGCTTACATTTATTCTGCTTGATCTGACCATAGAGAGGGGGGAAAGATTCTGCAGTGGAGCACTGGAAGTCCCACTAGGGTGGCCTCAGCCAAGTGTTTGGGGACTCTTGGCTGCTTCCCTCTTTGTGGTTCTTGTTGGGAAACTGGCAAAATAGTTAAATATTCAGAGACTGCAATGGATCTTTGCTTCACTGGAGAGGAGGCATTTTCTAAGGGAAGGGTTCACAGGAAAGCTACAAAACAACAAAGACACCAATACTACATCTTTACACTTTGACCACATGGTCCACAACAATGGAGATTCTTCCTTTCTTCTTGACCCCTGGAAGGAAATCCCCTGAATGCATTAGCCAATGATTGTTAGAATAGGCTTCACTTTCCCCGGGCTTTCTTCCCATTGGCTCTGTGCCAGGTTCCCTTCCAGGTCAGTCTAAACAATAGCACACAAGGTAAGCACACATTAACCATATAATGACTGGATTTTAGACCTCGCAACACACATATTTCCAACAGTTCTAAAGGCGGATCGGAGCCTGGAAAGATTATTGTTAGTTATACGATGCCATCATCTGGCAAGGCGGATTGATGGTGGGAGAGTGCCACCCACATCCTCGCCAACTTATAGCGACCCTGTAAGATTTTCAATGCCAGAGATGAACAGAGTTGGTTTGCCATTGCCTGCCTCTGCTCAGCAACCCTGGACTTCTGTATCGGTCTCTCATCCAAGTACCAACCAGGGCCGACTCTGCTTAGCTTCCAAGAACTAATGAGATTGAACTAACCTGGACCATCTAGGACAAGGCGCAAGGTGGAGGCGGAGGTGGAGGAGGAGGAGGAGATTGGATTTATACCCCGCCCACTACCCAGAGGAGTCTCAGAGCAGCTTACAAACTCCTTTTTCTTCCCCTCCCCACAACAGACACCCTGTGAGGTCGGTGGGGCTGAGAGAGCTCTGACAGAAACTGCTCTTTTTCAAGAACAGCTGTGCCAGAACTATGGCTTGCCCAAGGTCATCCAGCAAGTGGAAGTGGAGGAGTAGGGAATCAAACCCGGTTCTCCCAGATTAGAGTCCGCCCACTTACCGACACCAAACTGGCTCTAGTACAGAATAACAGACACGAAGACAAGTCTCTGCCCTTAAATCCGGAGAAGAGGGATGAAGATTTGTGGGGTACATGGGAGAAGTACATACCGAAAGAGGACGATGCCTTCCACCCAATCTTCCTCTCTCACCCTCTCTTCTGTCCGCGTTCCGTTTCCAGGCGAGATGGATAACCCTTTGGTCATGCACCAGCTGCGCTGTAACGGGGTCCTCGAGGGGATCCGGATTTGCCGCAAGGGTTTCCCCAACCGAATCCTCTATGGGGACTTCAGGCAACGGTAGGTCTGGAAGTCGACAAAGAGGGAGAGATCCCTTCCTTCCACGGAGGCCATTCACTGTATTACGCAGAGCAGAGAAATGGCTTTCTCTTTAAACTACAGCGGGGGTCCCTGACCTTTTTGCGGCCATGGGCACCTTTGGAATTCTGACACAGAGCGATGGCCTCAACGGAAAAACGGCTACCCCAGGAGGTAGAGCCCACCACAAAATTTCAGGGAGCAAAGTTATGCATTGACTCTGAACAGAGTTTGAGTCCAGGGACACCCCGTGCATATCCTAAGCTAGTGGAACCTCTCCTTTTACTCCTGGGTTTATTACAGCTATAGGCAGACACGGGTCTCCCTCTTTTTTGGAAACTGAAATCCCTGCATTAAGCAGCTTTTGGAATGAACATGCCATGCGTAGGTGGTGATACGCTTTACATGGGCACCATGCCATCTGTGAACGGAGGAGAGTTCTTACCAAATGGTTCCCTCCCCACCAGGTATCGCATCCTGAATCCGGCCGCTATCCCGGACGGTCAGTTCATTGACAGCAGGAAGGGAGCGGAGAAGCTGTTGGGCTCTCTGGACATCGACCACAACCAGTACAAATTTGGGCACACCAAGGTGAGAGGGCAGAGCCCTTGTGGCTCAGGGGGGCATGTGAAGAATGGAGACTGATGTGGCCGCTTGCGAGTGACCCAGAGGCAGCCTGTGTCTTTCTTAGAGGGCTTATCCACACTGCAGACTGAAATGGATTTAACTGTCATTCCTGTAACTCTGGGGAAAGTGGGAGGGGGGGAGAGGTTGGAGAGTTTAGGGAATTCTCACAAAGCATCCTCACCAAACTCGAGTTCCCAGGATTCTTTGGGGCATGCCATGCCAGTTAAAGTGGCATCATTTATGTAGCGTAAACAAGGCTGTGACATATTTTAAGGACCGCCCACTCCCATAGCAGCCTATCTGACCACTGCGATCATCTTCAGAACCCACCTTCCGGTGCTAGGTGGGCGGCAAACTGAGACAGGGCCTTCTTGGTGGTGGCACCCCAACTGTGGAACTGCCTCCCCCAGGGATAGCTGTCTGTCTTCCTCTATTGTTGTCTTCTGCCAGTGGGTGAAGAATTTCTTTGTTTGGTTTGGTATTCCCTTGCTAACTCTCATTGGCCTTCCTTCCTGTCTGTGATGTTTTATCTAATTTTATTTAACATTTAATAAATGTTTTGTCTAATTGTTTTAAATATTTTATTTATTTAACATTGTTTTGATAGTTCACAGTTTTGGGGACCCTAAATTGTATACAAAGGCAGCCTACCAATGTTTTAAATTAAATAAAATAAATAGAGGTTGATTTTCCACAGATGTTGTTTGCCCCACTCTCGCCTGATAACAGCCTCTCTTTTCTGCACTGTGTGGGGAACTGAGGCAGACCAAGGGCCCACTTTTTTCCTGTCAGAGGTCTCGTCCTTCCCTTTTCTTTTTTTTTTTTAAAAGGGTTTTTTTAAAAAATTGATACATATAAAACAGACAATCAACAGACAACATACAAACATAGAAACATAAAAAAAAATTGGGGAAGATTCATTATATCATTTTTTCCATGTTGTCATTTTACCTCATACTGTAATTAAAGGATTCGTTTCTTTTTGTACACCTTATAATTTCGATAATGTTAATAAACACCTTTTATTCACGGGTATATATGTAGTTCTTATTCCATTTAAGTTCGGCTGTAAGTCTAGGAATTCAATATGTTATGTTCCTCTGTCCATTTATAAACTCTTGGCCATGTGTCCTCAAAATCTGTTATTTTATCTCAACATTAAGGTTAGGTTATCCATCTCTGCAGTTTCCAGTATTTTACTTTTAATTTCTTACTTTGAAGGGGTCTCACTTCTTCTCCAGTGTTTAGCATATAATATTCTTGCTGCTGCTACAATAAAAGTCTTGTTTTTTTATATTTAGAGGCCTTGTCCTTCCAATAGCTGTGTCACAGGCAGAAATTCAACTGGAATGGCTTTTCATAGGTTACTGTGAACAGGGCAGATCATCAACTGAGGCGGCTGTCTTCTTAAATGTAACCAGATGTCCTCCTCACATTGACACATCTACCCTACTCGCCTCCCCCCCGCAGGTTTTCTTTAAGGCTGGGCTGTTAGGCCAACTGGAGGAGATGCGGGACGAACGCCTTTCCCGCATCATCACCCGCCTCCAGGCCCGGGCCCGGGGCCAGCTCATGCGCATCGAGTTCAAGAAGATCATGGAGCGCCGGTGAGTGCCAAGCGGACCTTGTATGCATCACAGGAATCATTTTAGATTTTCACAGGTCGGGGAAATGGGAAGATTTCACAGTAAGGCCTGGAAATCTTGGTTATATTCAAGGTTAAATTGTCAGACAGAGCAATGGGGTTGGATCCACTGGCTGCTTTCTGCCGGGTCAGGAATCCGACCCATTCCTTGTGTTCTCCTCCCCCTTCTATGTGCCAGTTTGGTGTAGTGGTTAAGAGCCCGGGTTCTAATCTGGAAGAACCAGGTTTGATTACCCACTCCTCTGCATGCAGCTGCCGGTGCAACCTTGGGTCACTCACAAGCACTCTCAGAGCTGGTTCTCTCAAGGGCAGTCCTCGAAAGACCTCTCCCAGCCCCACCTACCTCACAGGGTGTCTGTTGTGGGGAGGGGAAGGGAAAGGATATTGTAGGCCACTCTGAGTGAAGGGCAGGGTATAATTCCAATCCCTTTTTCTCGTCCAATAAGTCTAGCATCAAAAATCAGCCGCCCTGAGCCTGCTGTGGCAGGGAGGGCAGGATAGAAGCCAAATAAAATAAATAAATAAATAAATAAATAATTCATAGAGGTCAAACATTCGCTCTTTTCTTGTGCATTTGGCCAGGGTTGGTGTCAGGGGTCGGCACAGATGGGCAATTGCTGTGACCCCGGAAAGGCTCAACTTTAACCACTGCTAGACTTCTGTCTCTTATTCAGTTCCCTCCACATGATTTTTGTCCCTCTTGCCTCCTTTGACCTGCCCCTCCGCTGGCCACTCTTTTTCTGACCATCCGTGGTGGTGGAACCTGGCTCCTTCTCAGGGGTCATTTCGTAGAAAAAGAGGTGCAGGAGCTCATTAGCATAACTCATTAGCATAACTCATTTGCATATGCCACACCCCCTGACATCACCAGAAGGGTGTCAGAAGGCAACACCCACCGCTCAGGCTCCACTGGACTGTTTTGGATTGCTAGCTATTGCGGGGGGGGGGAAGCACACAGATCTGCCCTCACAGAGGAGGGAGAGCTTGTACCTGAATAAAACCTGGTCTTAAAAGTGCCACTCTTGCTCCTTGGATTGCTATAGGGGGTCTCTGCAACTTACCTGGCTGTTTCTTGCTCCTTGTAGCCGGGAGCTGCTGGGAGCAGGGGGCGGGGCTTGTTGCATGTGCCCGCCCCCTGGGCTCTTTACTGTCTGAGCTCCACTCCTGTGCGCTCCTGCAGGAAATGACCCCTGCTCCTTCTTATCCGCCCTCTGCTAGAGCAGGGTAAGGCAGCTGGTTACAGATCCTTGCCACCCTCAGTCTGCCTGCCTGCCTGCCTGCCTGTCTGTGTGAGTGAACAGCTACGGCAGCCAGGTGCTGCTGCCTCCTGCTGGCATCTCACAGAGTCCTCCCCAAAGCCTGGAGCTGGCCCCGTGCTTGGCATGCGTAGCTGGTATCCCTCATCCATAGCCCAAAGCAAGGTAAGACACGCCCGGTTCCTTTGGAGTGCAACTTCCTACCTCTGTCTCCTGTCTGTCTGCACAGGGATGCCCTGCTGGTGATTCAGTGGAACATTCGAGCCTTCATGGGGGTGAAGAATTGGCCGTGGATGAAGCTGTTTTTCAAGATCAAGCCGCTGCTGAAGAGCGCAGAGACCGAGAAGGAAATGCAGGTGAGACTCCTCATGAGGAGGGAAGGCAGAGACCGAGAACCAGGGCTTTTTTTCTGGGGGAACATACTGGGATGGAGTTCTGGAACCTCTTCGACAAAATTCTTTCAAAAATGTTTAAAAGTTCCGGAGTTTTCAGTATACAGATCAAAAACTGCATTTCCCTCTTGAGAGTTCCAGCACCTATTTTAAAAAAAAAAAAAAAATCTGTGCCGAGAACAGACAAATATGAATGAACCCATGAAGCTGCCTTATACTGAATTAGACCACTGGTCCATCAAAGGCACTCAGACTGGCAGCAGCTTTCCAAGATCTGCCCACTCAGACTGGCAGCAGCTTTCCAGGATCTGTAGCAAAGTTCTTTCATATCACCTACTGCAAGTTCTTTTTCACTAGCGGTGCCGGGGATCGAACCTGAGACATCCTGCATGCCAAGCAGATACTCTACCACTGAGCGACAGCTCCATTGGAGAAGCAATCCAAAAGCAGAAAGGGATTTTCTTTTAAAGGCCTGCAACATATAATCGACCAGTCAATGAAAAAGCTTTTATGGATAAAATTCTGTGCCACAGACTGAAAACAGGTAGAATACAAGAGGTTGCCGGCCCTGTGGGCCGAGCAGGCAAGATCTCAAAGGGCCATCAGCCAAGCATGCTAGGGGAGAAATTACTTCTCAGTACAAGCTATTGTTATGAGCAGGGTGACTTCGAAATTTGAAGGTGAGATATACAGCCAGTGGGCAGCTGGGTGAATTTGGAAGGAGGTGAGCATGGGATTATGGCTCGGTGGTGCATATGCTTTGTGTGTGGAAGGTTTCCGTTTCAATCCCTGACATCCCTAAAGAAATGATCCTACTCTGTCTGAGATCCTGGAGAGCTACTGTGACGTCCTCCTTATTGGGGAGGACTATTTTCACTTTAAAAGTTCTCTTTATTATGTTTAACTGGGTAGATTCTGCTGCCACCAGGAAATTTTAAGGATTTCCAAACCTTTATACTTCTACTGTTGCTCTTTTTAGTTTGGTAGACCGAGTTCAAGGCTTACGGGGAACTATGTGGTCCTGAGAAGTATTTCATTCAGAGCTGGTATAAACTTAAATAAAAGAGGATTTATTGAAATAAATACTAAATAAGAAGGTGATATAATGTAACTAGTAATGTGTAAATGATGTACAATTTCTTTGGTATCAGACTCAATCTTTTCCCTCACTGACAGGGATCTTTTCATGTAACTTTGTAA
The DNA here is from genome assembly GCF_001447785.1 of Gekko japonicus. NCBI lineage: Eukaryota > Metazoa > Chordata > Lepidosauria > Squamata > Gekkonidae > Gekko > Gekko japonicus. The sequence goes on from NW_015162067.1 coordinate 32,421, forward strand.
AACTTGTTTATCTCAATGCCATATATGTTCACTGTTTTTCTCCAGTTATGACACTCAGACTTTCCTTTAACTTTACTTCACTTAAACTTTACTTTACCTTTCCTATACATTCAGCTTTCTCACTGAACAACCGCAGCTGTCCACTTCTAACTGCTTCAACACAGAACTAACTAACTGAACATCAACTGTCAACATCTAACTGAAACTCTTGACTGACTCACATCCACCCAGATTCACTTCCAAAACCCCTCCCCCTCTCTGTCAACCACGAATCATACCACACTTGCCTCTCTCAATCACTCTAGTCTATCTACCACAGCCATGCAACCAAACTTTTAAAGAGAGAGACACACACACACAGAAACAGGGAATCGTTACAGCTACTCTTTGCCTGAGTAGATTATGTTGAGCCACAGAGAATACTGGCCTGATTCAGTATAAGGCAATTTCCTGTGTTACTTATACTTTCCAACATGGGCTACCACTGAATTGTTCATGCAGTTTCTTGGGGCAACACGATACATTCAGCATATATAAACTTTGCATCTAGAAAAAGAGCCCGTCAATGCTGAACCTGTCTCCTTGACATCTTAGTTTTCTACATACAAAGCAATTTAAATATGCAATCCCCGCGCCTGTGGTCTCAAGTGAGAATAGTCCAGAGAAAAGCCCCGCAGCTTCATTCTGCCGCTTGTGCAAATCCGCCTCCTTTAAGACAGCTACGGCTGACCGAGACCTGACCCTCTGCTTGCTCCTGTATAGACAATGAAGGAGGAATTTGCAAGGCTTAAAGAAGCGCTGGAAAAGTCAGAGACCCGGAGGAAGGAACTGGAGGAGAAGATGGTCTCTCTGCTGCAGGAGAAGAACGACCTCCAATTGCAAGTGCAGGCGGTGAGTGCATCTCAGGGTTCCCCGACATGGTGCCCGTGGGCGCCACGGTGCCTTGCCGGTACTTCCCTTGGCACCTGCCGAGCTTTTCAGAAAGTGGGTGGGGCCACTGTAAGACAGGCCTTATTAATGGCTGCCCGTATTCAGAAGAAGAAGAAGAGTTGGATTTATACCCAGCCCTTCACTCGGAGTCTCAGACTCCTTCCCTTCCTCTCCCCACAACAGACACCCTATGAGGTAGGTGGGGCTGAGAGAGCTCTGAGAGAACTGCTCTTGAGAGAACAGCTCTGAGAGGAGTTGTGACTGACCCAAGGTCATGTGCGGAGTGGGGAATCAAACCAGGTTCTCCAGATTAACCACTACACCAAACTAGCTCTCAGATGAAAGGGTTTTCCACTGGAGAATTGTTGAGCACTTGGGCTTTTCTTGGTTAGTGTATTGTTCTATTTCTCCTTCAGGCTTTCCTTCTCCACAGGAGGTGAGAGGAGGGAGGTGTTCATTCAGCTCCACCTCCTGTGGCAGCCATTTTGGGTTTGTCTCTACCTCCTGTGGCAACCATTTTGGATTGGCACTCACCAGAAGAAGAAGAAGAGATTGGATTTATACCCCACCCTTCACTTGGAGTCTCAGAGCGGCTTACAAACTCCTTTCCCTTCCCCTCCCCACAACAGACACCCTGTGAGGTGGGTGGGGCTGAGAGAACTCTGACACAAACTGCTCTTTCAGGAGCAGCTGAGCCAGAGCTTGTGACTGACCCAAGGTCACATCAGCAGGTGAAAGTGGAGGAGTGGGGATTCAAACCCGGTTCTCCCAGATTAGAGTCCACACACTTAACCACTATACCAAACTGGCTCCAAACCACCCCCGGTCAAAATTCCAAATATGCCCACAGGCTCAAAAGGCCTGGTGTACCTTGACCTCCATATTTGCTAGGTGGTTCTGCTCTTGGTTTACCTGTACATATAGACTCCGATAGAGGTTTCCACTTTGTTGATCTGGTCATCCACGCCCTTTGCAAGGCCCTGAAAATAAAATGGAACTAACATACACTTTACCACTCTCAAAGCTCAGGGAAAGTAGAGCAAAAAAACCAGTGACATTACGCATGGGCAGAGCAAATTGTGCACTGAGACAGTGGCCAGGACCTCTACCCTTAGTCCTCACACACATGAGAGGAGGAGGAGGAGGAGATTGGATGTATACCCCACCCTTCACTACCCAAAGGAGTTTCAGAGCAGCTTACAATCCCTACCCCTTCCCCTCCCCACAACAGACACCCTGTGAGGTAGGTGGGGCCGAGAGAGCTCTCTTGAGGACTGCCCTTGAGAGAACAGCTCTGAAAGAACTTGTGACTGACCCAAAGTCACACCAGGAGCTGCAAGTGGCAGAGTGGGGAATCAAACCCAGTTCTCCCAGATTAGAGTCTGTGCTCTTAACCACGACACCAAGCTGTTCTACTAAGGCCCAGTGTCCTAAGTCTCTTTGAAATTGTGATAGGCCATCCTATGTGCCTACCGCATGCTCCCCGTTTCTTCACCCCCAGGAGCAAGACAACCTCAACGACGCAGAGGAACGCTGCGACCAGCTGATCAAGAACAAGATCCAGCTGGAGGCAAAAGTGAAAGAGATGACCGAGCGGCTGGAGGACGAGGAGGAGATGAACGCCGAGCTCACGGCCAAGAAGCGGAAGCTGGAGGACGAGTGCTCGGAGCTCAAGAAGGACATCGACGACTTGGAGTTGACTCTGGCCAAGGTGGAGAAGGAGAAGCACGCGACAGAGAACAAGGTGTGCACAGGACTGGCGTGAAGGAAGGCTGGGATGGTGAGACGAGAAATGTTAGAGATGGGCTGGGCCGGACCGAGAATCCAGAAGACGAGTCGAGTCTTCGTCAAGCAGGCTCAGTCTTGTGGAGAGGACTCGCACTGTTCCCTCTAAGCTGAGTCAATGTGAGCTAGCTCACAGTTTTCTAGCCTCCGGCTCCCAGATTTTTGTCTTAGCTCCGGAAGGAGGGCTCCAAAGCAAGCTAATCTATGCCATGGCCAAATCGCTGGCTCACAACTTTAATGCCAGTAGCTCACAAAGTAGAATTTGGGCTCACAAGACTCCACAGCTTAGAGGGAACATTGGAGAGGAGGCACGTTGAAAGTTGATTATTTGCTTGGTTTGGCGTTGTCAAAAAGCGGTTGAATTGGGTTCAGTCTCCAGAACTCCCTGAGCTACACAGGGATCCTTCCAAAGTTGGATAATTTGATCAGGTCAAGTATGTGTAGTCAAGGCAGACTGAGTTTGAGTGGAGTTGTGTATCTCCAAAATTGTCTGGGCTGGATTGGTTGTTTGGAAGTAATAAATTTGGGATTTTTCATTAAGAAAAAATTCTTCCAGGCCATTTTGGGGTGAGTTGTCATGGGTTGTGTTCAGCGATCCCTCTAAGCTACTTTGTGAGCACAAAATTCTACTTTGTGAGCTGCTGGCATTAAAGTTCTGAGCGAGCAATTTGGCTCCTGCATAAATTAGTTTGCTCCGGAGCCCCATCCTTCCCTGAGCAAAGACAAAAATGTGTGAGCCGGAGGCTAAAACACTGTGAGCCAGCTGACACTAACTCAGCTTTGAGGGAACACTGGTTGTGTTGAGTACTGGAGGTCTACTGGCTTCTGGAGAAAAATTGCATTGGGTTTACTGGTTGGCTGGGTGAGGCTAGGTTTGACAAGATGCACGCAGAGGTTCTCAGACGTGTGTTAGATACTTTCCCGTCCATTTGCACTCTCAGGACTAGCTGTGCGATATGGGATTGCGTGTGGGCCAAAGCACCATAGTTTGACCTCATTTTGAAACCTTCCACCTGGGACCCCCGCATGTGTGTTCCAAGTTCTCCCACCCCAAAAGTCCTCACAGGCAATCACTTCACTTCAAAGAAGATGCTGTAAGGTCAGCTCCATGCTTGAGAGGATGGAGCATAATGGCAGGGTCTCAGTTAATTACTCTCAGCATTCCACAGTTAAGGATATATCTACCCATCAGTCTCCAATTTTGACGAATGTATTTCCTTCATTATGTCCCCCCCCCCCACCAGGGATCTCTAAAAAAAAAATGAAAACAAATGGTGACCATATAAACTAAGCTTGTTTTTTCCTGTTTGGTCCTTGAATCTGTTAAATGTCTTCATTATGCTGTACGCTAATTTACTGCTCGCCCTCTACTTATATGTATGGACTGGTAATTTCCATTTCATTGTACCTGAGGAAGTGTGCTTGCACACGAAAGCTCATACCTTGAATAAAAGTTTGCTGGTCTTAAGTGTGCCCCGCTGGACTCTGACTTTGTTCCTCGCATCTTGTTCAGGTGAAAAACCTCACAGAGGAGATGGCAGGCTTGGATGAGATCATCGCCAAGCTGACCAAGGAGAAGAAGTCCCTGCAGGAAGCCCACCAGCAGGCCCTGGACGACCTCCAAGTGGAAGAGGACAAAGTCAGCACACTCTCTAAAGCCAAGCTGAAGCTGGAACAGCAGGCGGACGACGTGAGTACATGAGCCGAAGCCGGGAGCCTCAGGGATACAAACAGACGAAGCTGCCGTATCCCGAGTCGAGATCTTGGGCAAAGACACGGGTCTTTCCCAGCCCAACCATCTGGTGGTGGTAGAGGGTCCTATCAAGTCACCGCTGACTTAAGAAGATAAGAACATAAGAGAAGCCAATGCTGGATCAGGCCAATGGCCCATCCAGTTGAACACCTGTGTCACACAGTGGCCAAAAATACCAGGTGCCATCAGGAGGTCCAGCAGTGGGGCCAGGACACCAGAAGCCCTCCCACTGTTGCCCCCCCCCAAGCACCAAGAATACAGAGCATCCCTTGCCCCAGACTGAGAGTTCCTCTCTATGCCTTGTGGCTAATAGCGACTGATGTTTGTTTATCCAATCACCTCTTGAAGCCGTCCATGCTTGTAGCTGCCGCCACCTCCTGTCGTAGTGAATTCCATGTGTTAATCCCTCTTTGGATGAAGAAGGACTTCCTTTTATCCAGGGCTTTTTTTGTAGAAAAAGCCCAGCAGGAACTCATTAGCATAATAGGCCACACCCAAGAACAGAAACTCATTAGCCTATTAGGCCACACCCCATGCCTTCCCTTGGCTTGCCCGGGTGACCCGCAGCTTAGAGGGAAAGGAGGGCAGTTTAAACTGCCTTCCCTTGGCTTGCCCAGGCACCCCCGCAGCTCCAGGGAGCCCGGGCAAGCCGGCCCTTGGACAGGCAGGGGGGGGGGTGTTAAAAGCTCTCCCCCCACCCCCGC
>NW_015162067.1:40282-44806 GCF_001447785.1 Gekko japonicus
ATCATTCTTCTTTCTTTTCTAGCCTTAAGTTGCCAAGCTAGATATTTTCCCGGTTTATTTGCTCCCTCAAAGGATTTTTGTTGTAACTTCTTTAAATTCCAATAGAGTTCCTGATTCAACGTTTCATTCAGTTGTTCTCTCAGCAACTGTAATTCTTTAATAATTTTCTTTTTCCCAGGTTTCTTTTTTAATTCTTTCTCTTTTTGGGATATTTTTTCCAACACTTCCGCTTGTTTTTGAAGTTTTTGCTTTTTTTGCTTCACGTTTTGTGAGATGAGAATCCCTCTCATCACCGCTTTGTAGGCATCCCACACAACCTGTATTGGGGTCTCTTTATTTAAGTTTTGTTGGAAAAATTGCTTTGTTTCTTCCTTCAGCATTTCAGTTACCTCTTTTTTATCCAACAGGTCTTAATTTATTCTCCAAAGGAAGGATTTATTCTTTTCTACAGAGATCCATACAACAGGATTGTGGTCTGAGTTACACTTTGGCAAAATTTCAATTTTGTGTGTTTTCATTGACAATTCTTCAGACATCCAAATCATATCAATTCTGGAAAAAGAGCAATGTCTATTGGAATAAAAAGTAAAATCTCTCTGTGTCGGGTTCCATTTCCTCCAAAAAAAAAAATAGCCCTGCTTTTATCCGGTCTACCCTGATTGCTCATCAATTCCATGGAGTGCCCACCAGTTCTCGGATTGTGAGAAAGGGAGAAAAGGACTTCTTCCTCTACCTGCTCTATCCCAGGCATAATCTTGTAAACCTCGATGATGTCACCCCTCAAGGGGTTTTCAAGGCAAGGGAGGTGCAGAGGTGGGTGGCCGTTGCCTGCCTCTGTGTAGCGACCCGGGACTTCCTTGGTGGACGTCCATCCAAATACTAACCAGGGCCAGCTCTGCTAAGCTTCCGAGGTCTGATGAGAGCGGGCTAGCGTGGGCCACCCAGGTCAAGGCCAGAGGCATTCAGAGGTGGGTGGCCATGACCTGCCTCTGTGAAGCAACGCTGGATTTCTTTGGTGGTCTCCCATCCAAGGACTAACCGGGGCCGACCCTGCTTAGCTTCCGAGATCTGACAGGATCACTCTAGCCTGGGCCCTCCAGGTCAGGGCCCTGCCACCAGATACCCTTTTAGCAGGTGGTCTTCTGCACGTTAGGGATGGGGTCTACCCAGGGGTCGTTTCGTAGAAAAAGAGGTGCAGGAGCTCATTCGCATAACTCATTAGCATGACTTATTTGCATATGCCACACCCCCTGACATCACCGGAAGCGTGTCAGAAGGCAACACCCACCGCTCAGGCTCCACTGGACTGTGCTGGACGTGCAGATCTGTCCTCACAGAGGAGGGAGAGCTTGTACCTGAATAAAACTTGGTCTTAAAGGTGCCACTGGACTGTTTTGGACCGGGGGGGCTCTGCAACTCACCTGGCTGCTTCTTGCTCTGACTGAGGGCTGCTGGGAGCAGGGGGTGGGGCTTGTTGCTCAGGCTCCACTGGACTGTTTTGGATTGCTAGCTATTGGGGGGGGGAACGTGCAGATCTGCCCTCACAGAGGAGGGAGAGCTTGTACCTGAATAAAACTTGGTCTTAAAGGTGCCACTGGACTGTTTTGGACCGGGGGGACTCTGCAACTCACCTGGCTGCCTCTTGCTCTGACTGAGGGCTGCTGGGAGCAGAGGGTGGGGCTTGTTGCTCAGGCTCCACTGGACTGTTTTGGATTGCTAGCTATTGGGGGGGGGGAAACGTGCAGATCTGCCCTCACAGAGGAGGGAGAGCTTGTACCTGAATAAAACTTGGTCTTAAAGGTGCCACTGGACTGTTTTGGGCCGGGGGGCAAGGGGGGGAGCTCTGCAACTTACCTGGCTGCTTCTTGCTCTGACTGAGGGCTGCTGGGAGCAGGGGGTGGGGCTTGTTGCATGTGCCCGCCCCCTGGGCTCTTTACTGCCGGAGCTCCGCTCCTGTGCGCTCCTGCAGGAAATGACCTCTGGGCCTACCAGTGACCTGCAGGGATCGACATCCTGAATGCCCTACTTGGGAGGCACGTTCCGCAGGCGGCGGCTGGAGAGAAAGCGTCTGCGAATGACGCTCTGTTTATTATGTTCCGATAACAGCTGGAGGGCTCCCTGGAGCAGGAAAGGAAGATCCGGATGGACCTGGAACGGGTCAAGAGGAAGCTCGAAGGAGACTTCAAGCTGGCTCAGGAGAACATCATGGACCTCGAGAACGACAAGCAGCAGCTGGAAGACAAGCTGAAAAAGTAGGGGGTTCCTCTTCCCGGTGCCCCTTGTGGAAGGGGGAGCTGAGGGCGCAGAGGAGCGCAGGAAGAGCCAAGGGGCAGAGGGCCCGGGTTTGACTGCGGAGGGAGTCTGGAAAGGGAGGGGGCAGACAGAAGATGCTTGTCTGTTCGTTTAAATCAGGGGTTCCTCCAGCCGTTTTGAACCTGCAGCCACTTTTGGAATTCTGGCACAGCACAGTGGCCACAGCCACAGAATGGCTGCCGCAGCAGGCAGAGCCAGCTACAAAATACCTTCAGTCACACAGGGAAGATCCTTGTATGGTGGTGGTGGTGGTGGCCGCCAAAGCAACTTGTAAACAAAATTTGCACAGCCAATCAAATCTCCAGTGGCCAATCAGAAGCCTTGCTGGGTGAAAGACCTACCTGGCCCCACCCATTTTCTCAAAACACATGGTGAGAGCCAGGAAAGGTATCAATGGGTGTTATGTTGGAGATCGCTAATATGAATAGCATTCCTCAATATCATGGACCATTTGGGTGTCGTGGTGAAGTGCGCGGACTCTAATCTGGGAGAACCCGGGTTTGATTCCCCACTCCTCCACTCGCAGCTGCTGGATGACCTTGGGCAAGCTGTAGCTCTGTCAGAGCTGTTCTTGAAAAAGAGCCCTTTCTGTCCAGAGCTCTCTCTGCCCCACCGACCTCCACAGGGTGCCTGTTGCGGGGAGGGGAAGGGAAAGGAGTCTGTAAGCCGCTTTGAGACTCCTTTGGGTAGAGAAGGGCGGGGGTATCAATCCAATCCCTTCTTCTTCTTCTCCTCAATGCCCACTGTGCTTTACAGAGAACAAAAATCAGGTCCCAGCCCCAAGGATATTACAATTTAAAAGGGGGAGGAGGGAGGTGAAGACTGGTGAAGGTCTGTCCCTGCAAGCCAGTGGAGGCTTTTTGCTGCTGATCCCTTTCTTTCTGCGGGATTTGGTTTCTCGCCCTCTCCTTCTGACCGTGGAGCGGGGAAACCGCCCAGCAGAGAGAAAGGGGAGGTTGGTGATTCCTTGAAATTCCCTTGGCAGGAAGGAGTTTGACATCAACCAACAGAATAGCAAAATCGAAGACGAGCAGGCCCTGGGGTTGCAGCTGCAGAAGAAACTGAAGGAGCTGCAGGTGGGTGCGATGGGCTGTCTCCCCTGGAACACCTGTGTCTTCAGCACTCCCTTCTAGATCGGCCTTGTGCTCCAAAACACCCGGGGGGACCCCTTCACGCCCTTTGCTCCCTTGCTTGGCTCCTTGTCCCTCCCAGCTCTAGACCTTCCATCTAGAGCACAGGAGAGTTCTAGAATGTCCCTATTCTGGGGCTCTTCCTCCAGTCTAGAGCTTCCTTCCCAACTTTGGGCCAAAGAGGGCTCCCACCCCCTAACGTGGCAGCAACAAGGACGCCACTGCAGCAGCCACCAAGAAGCCATCTGAGCACAGTAATCATAGAGCACAGCATGGCCATGGCCATACTGATGGCTCGGCGCAATATAGCGCCACCTCTCATTGAACCGGTTGAAAGTGTTGCGGGGCATATCAGCCGCACAGCACACCCTGCTGCGCGTTCCCCACGGAGACATCCTGTGGTAAAGCATCCGGATTATTGCAGAGCCCTCAGCCACGGAGCGCGGTGCCAAATTTTTTTCCCTCAAAATTCATGTGCATGTGTATGCGCTCATGTGCATGTGTATGCGCTCACGCGCTCATGCGCATGCGTGCACATGCGCATTTGGGCAATATATATATATATTTAAAAAACCCTTCCTAGCGGCAGAATGGATCTGCACAAATCCATTCTGTGCGCGCTCTGCCCCCGTTCAGACATCCGGCCATGCGCGATGACTGTGTGGGAAACCGAAAACACCACTTGTGATGTGGTGCCTTTTTAACCCGGCTCCATGTTGTCCTATGATGGGATAAGTATGTCTGGGGAACACCGGACAGATGTGGCTGTCTGACTGCGCCCATTTCAACCGGAGGGGAGGAGCGGCTATGTCGGGCCAAACTGCCCATGTGATCACGGCCCATGCATCAAGTGCTTTTAATAACTTCAGTCACGGAGCTGAGACCCAAAGTCATCACTGTTTTTTTTAAATGTTGTTTTATTTATTTATTTATGTCGATTTCTCCCTACAACCGGGCTCAGGGCGGGTTACAAAGTCACATCAAAATCGTCAGTAACGCAAGAATAAACAGAAGTTTAACAATGAAGTTAACATTCAAATCAACTATGCAGCAAACCGTGGAGCTGCGGTGGCTCAAGTGG
>NW_015162067.1:44857-53768 GCF_001447785.1 Gekko japonicus
GTGCCGCATGATGGAGTGAGCTCCCATCTCTAGTTCCAGCTCCTGCCAACCTAGCAGTTCGAAAGCAAGAAATTGCAAGTAGATAAATAGGTACCGCTTCGGTGGGAAGGTAACAACGTTCCGTGCGCCTTGGTGTTTAGTCATGCCGGCCACATGACCAATGGAAATGTCTTCGGACAGTGCTGGCTCTTCGGCTTGGAAACGGAGATGAGCACCTTAACCCTAGAGTCGGACTCGACTGGCTTTCGAGCAAGGGAACATTTCCTTTACCTATGCAGCAAACCAGAGTGAGCTTGCCTTGATAACAGAGTTTGGATGGAGACGTTTCACAGTGGCGCCCCTGGGTAATGTGCTAGACTAAAAATCAGCGCTGCCAGTAAGGGAGGCCAGGATGGATTTGGATGTCCAATGCCACAACCGAAAGCCCGGCGGAACAGTTCCATTTTACAGGCCCTGCAGAATTTTAACAGATCTCGCAGGGTCCTGAGCTCACACGGGAGCTTGTTCCACCAGGCAGGGGCCAATCAAACGTCCTTCGGGCCGGGGACAGCTAATGTCCCACTTATGTTCCACTTTCTTCCCAACACTGACCCAAAGAGGCCTTACGTTGTTCCCCTCCCCTCCGTTCTCTCCTGACAACAGCCCTTTTAATCTGCTCAGCCAATCAGAAGCCCTGCTGGGGAAAAGCCCCACGTAGCCCCGCCCGCTTTCTAAAAACATTCGATGGGCATCAGGAAACATGCCAGCGGTGCCCAGGGGCACCGTGCTGGGGACCCCTGCTCTGCACCATCTGTCCCTCAGGCCTTCTCCTCTTAAACTCTCTACACAAGCTAGACAAATTCACAGGTTGGTTGTCCTCCTCCTTGCGCTGTGCAGGCCAGGATCGAGGAGCTGGAAGAAGAGCTGGAGTCGGAGCGCACGGCCCGGGCCAAGGTGGAGAAGCAGCGGTCCGACCTCTCCCGGGAGCTGGAGGAGATCAGCGAGCGGCTAGAGGAGGCGGGTGGGGCCACGACGGTGCAAATCGAGATGAACAAGAAGCGGGAGGCCGAGTTCCAGAAGATGCGGCGCGACCTGGAGGAAGCCACGCTCCACCACGAAGCCACGGCGGCGGCCCTGCGCAAGAAGCACGCCGACTCGGTGGCAGAGCTGGGCGAGCAGATCGACAACCTGCAGCGGGTGAAGCAGAAGCTGGAGAAGGAGAAGAGCGAGCTCAAGCTGGAGCTGGACGACCTCGGCTCCAACGCGGAACAGCTGCTGAAAGCCAAGGTGCCCCATTGGTGGAGGAGGAGGAGCCGAGCTGAGCTGAAGGGGGCGGGGCCAAGCATTCCGTGTCTCGGTATGCGCTCAAAACCCTTCACTGGGGCTCTCCCCTGTCGAGGGAGGGTCGAGTGGGGAGGTGTCAGGTAGCGGCCAAGCTGAGCTGAGGCACCCCCTGAGAAATCTCTCCAGGACTGGGTTGGGAATTTTGGGAGGTCCCAAGACTGGAGGCCATTGATAAATCCCATGATCTAGGAAGGGTCAGAATAGGTCCTTTCCCCTGACCACTCTGTGAACCAGCCCCCCGGGAGGCAAATGCTGTGTCATTCATAGGGCCTGAATACAAATTCTGCATCTTTCTCTTTTAACTGAGTTGACTTAGCACAGGTGTCCCCACCTTTGGAATTCTGACACAGCGTGGTGGATTGCAGCCACCAAATGGCTGCCTCAAAATGGCTGCCCTAGGAGGTGGAGCCAGCCACCAAATGGCTGCCATAGTTTACGTTCAGTCACACAATGAAGAGCCTTGTGCTGTGGTGGCAGCCGCTGCAACGTTATAAAAAATATGCACAATCAATCAAATCTCCAACAGCCAATCAGAAGCTGGGCTGGGCAAAAGCCCCACCTGGACCTGCCCACTTTATAAGTTGTTGGGCATGCTGGGCCCATAACCTGTTTAAGTTAACTGGTGTGGTTAGTCCATAAGAACATAAGAGAAGCCAATGTTGGAGCAGGCCAATGGCCTATCCAGTCCAACACGCTGTGTAGCACAGTGGCCAAAAATACCAGGTGCCATCAGGAGGTCCAGCAGTGGGGCCAGGACACTAGAAGCCCTCCCACTGTTGCCCTCCCCAAGCGCCAAGAATACAGAGCATCACTTGCCCCAGACATTAGAACATAAGAGAAGCTCATGTTGGATCAGGCCAATGGCCCATCCAGTCCAACACTCCTGTCACACAGTGGCCAAAAATACCAGGTGTCATCAGGAGGTCCACCAGTGGGGCCAGGACACTAGAAGCCCTCCCACTGTTGCCCCCCCAAGCACCAGGAATACAGAGCATCACTTGCCCCAGACTGAGAGTTTCTATCTACACCTTGTGGCTCATAGCCACTGATGGACCTCTGCTCCAGATGTTTACCCAATTCCCTCTTGAAGCTGTCCATGCTTGTAGCCACCACCACTTCCTGTGGCAGTGAATTCCACGTGTTAATCACTCTTTGGGTGAAGACGTCCAGTTCCCACTACTTAGCAGAGTGCTTTAAACAAAGCTCCAAGCGCAACAGCATCACTTTACTAGGTTACTCAGCTTACAAAGCTACACAGAGCCACGTTGCGGGTTTAACAGAGAAATACTTCTCTCTTTATTTGAGAAGTAAATATTCGGATAGGAAAGGGTAGGGACGGAGTTCCGGCTGGCTCCCAAGTTGGCCACACCCAGCAGGAACTGATTAGCATAATAGGCCGCACCCAACAGCAGAAACTCATTGGGATTGGCTACATTAGGGGTGTGTGGCCTAACATGCAAAGGAGTTCCTGCTCCAAAAAAAGCCCTGGGTTTTGACCACAAACAAGGTCAACAGAATAAGAAGCAAAAGGTGGGTGTGGCTGGATGACCACACTTCTGGTAACACGGGGATGTGGCCTAATAGGCTAATGAGCGGTGCTGTCATGGGTGTGGCCTAATATGCTAATGGGTTCCTACTATTGGGTGTGGCCTATTATGCTAATGAGTTCCTGCTGGGCTTTTTCTACAAAAAAAGCCCTGCTTAGAGCTCTTTATTGAGCGCCCTGCTGCTTCCTCACGGTCCCAGCAACCTTCCATGTTGCTGCCCTTCAGAACCAGACGGGAGCCTTCTGTGGCTTCCTCAACTCCATCCTCCCTTCTCTTCCTGTCTTCGGTGGCAGGTGAATTTGGAGAAGATGTGTCGCACCATGGAGGACCAATCTGCGGATTACCGAGCCAAGTTTGAGGAGACCCAGCGGACCCTCAACGACACCAACACCCAGCGGGCCAAGCTCCAGACAGAAAATGGTACCTCCCGTCTCTTGACCTCACCTCCTCTTCATTTATGTCTTCGTTAAGGGCACTTGTAACCCTCCGCTGAGGGAACTAAACTTTCTCCTAATCCCTGCCGCCCCTCAGGAGAACTGAGCCGTCAGCTGGAAGAAAAAGAGGCTCTCATTTCTCAGCTCACTCGAGGAAAACAGTCGTACACCCAGCAGATGGAGGATTTAAAGAGGCAGCTGGAAGAGGAGGCCAAGGTAACAGAGTCAGTTGGGATCTCTGGGTCTGGAGCAGTGTTCCCTCTAAGCTGAGTTGGTGTGAGCTAGCCCACAGTTTTTTAGCCTCCAGCTCACACATTTTTGTCCTAGCTCAGGAAGGGATGGCTCCAGAGCAAACTAATTTGTGCAGCAGCCAAATAGCTCAGTCACAACTTTAATGGCAGTAGCTCACAAAGTAGAATTTTTGCTCGCAAGATTCCACAGCTTAGAGGGGACATTGGTCTGGACCAGGGGACTGGGAGAGGAGAGGTCATGGACGATTCAGCGGAGGGAAAGCGGCTGGGTTTACACATGAATCTCCTTCACGCAGGCCAAGAATGCTCTGGCGCACGCTCTCCAGTCGGCCCGCCACGACTGCGACCTGTTGCGGGAGCAGTACGAGGAGGAGATGGAGGCCAAGGCAGAGCTTCAACGATCGCTCTCCAAGGCCAACTCCGAGGTGGCTCAGTGGAGGACCAAGTACGAGACGGACGCCATCCAGAGGACGGAGGAACTGGAGGAGGCCAAGTATGTATGTGAGGGAGCTCTGAGGCGAAAACTACCTGAGCCCTGACTTTTCACATTCCTGACAGAATTCCCGGACTCTCAGACCTGGCTTCTGCCTGCTGAATGTTGAGGCCTGGCCTCGATGTGGGGCCTGAGGACTGAGGCAAATCCGGACAGGTCAAGGCAAGGATAGCTGGAAGTCACGTCTTCCCAAGAGCCAGGCCTACCTGGACAAGGCAGAATTTCTCACACAGCCCTTCTGAAGTTTGGGCATCTCCTGAAATAGTTACTTGACTGCTTGCGATTCCCTTGACAGTATCAAAACCCAGGTCTGGGGTCCTTTGCAGGTTGAGGTCTTGAGCCCCTCCCTGTTATTTTCTCTCACACACACCCTTGCCTGCCTGGCTGTTGCCTTCCGGCCTTCCTGGTCGACCCTCCTACCCCCCCACTCCCCAAGCCCCTCCTCCCACGGACATCATGCCTCACAGGTGTTTCCTCTAACGGCGAAGCTTTTGGCTCGGGTTATATTTTAAAATGGCAGCGTATAAGACGAGCAAAAAGCTTGTTGGTTGGAGGAGAAATCCCCACTAAAAAGGCACTCAGGTAGGTGGGTAGGAAAAGTGAGCTGGGGAATGGTTCCCCTGTTGTGTGGGGCACAGTGGCTTCTCTACACGGAAAAGCAGGGGGTACGTGGCACGCCAGTCCCACAGCCCCACGGGGACAGTACGTGGTGACCCCACCCCAGGCCTGCCAGTCAGAGGAAGGAAGAGCTTTCTGAAGCCGTTTGATGATGTCATTGCCATCTAATGATGTCATCAGTGTCAGCCCCTGCCTGTCTTTCAGCCAATAGGAGGGTGGCTTCCCCATATTCTGGGGATAGGTTAGGTCTGTTTCTGTGGTATTTGACACACTGTGGGCCCCCACCCCTTGCGTGTCAGGAAGAAGCTGGCGCAGCGGCTGCAGGACGCCGAGGAGGCCGTGGAGGCTGTGAACGCCAAGTGCTCCTCCCTGGAGAAGACCAAACACCGCCTGCAGAACGAGATCGAAGACCTCATGGTGGACGTGGAGCGCTCGAATGCGGCCGCGGCCGCCCTGGACAAGAAGCAGAGGAACTTTGATAAGGTGAGGGACTCGGTGGGAGGAAGGAGACGGGGGCCGAAGTCCAAAAAGACGGGCCAGCGGCGGAGTGTGGAGAAAGGAAAGACGATCCAGTTCAGTTTCTGCTGTACTGTTTCGCCCCCTCCACACCCTCCAGGTCCTCGCGGAATGGAAGCAGAAGTTCGAAGAGTCCCAACTGGAGCTGGAGGCCTCGCAGAAGGAGGCCCGAGCTCTCAGCACCGAACTCTTCAAGCTGAAGAACGCCTACGAGGAGTCGCTGGAACATCTGGAGACCTTAAGAAGGGAGAACAAGAACCTGCAAGGTTGGTCGGGGGAAGGGAATGTGGACCTCCAGAGTCACCTGGCCCTTGTCCCTTCCCGGCTGAGCTTGTCCCTCTCTCCACACAGAGGAGATCTCTGACCTCACCGAACAGTTGAGCGAAGGCGGGAAAAGCATGCATGAGCTGGAGAAGGTGCGGAAGCAGCTGGATGCTGAGAAGATGGAGCTGCAGGCCGCCCTGGAAGAGGCAGAGGTGAGCGACGCACGGATTCCCGCTCCCAGCCTCCCTTGAAAACCATGCTCGGCCTCTCTCTCCTGATCCCTTCCTTCTCCGGTTGTCTTCTTCTCTGACCCTTGCCGTGCCGTGTGTTTAAAGGGGTTTAATTCCCGTGACTTCCTCACCCCCAAGGAACCCTGGGAATCGAGAACCAGAGATTCCTAGTTCCAAGGGCAAATCCACCACAAGGTGGACACATTAGACCCAGGATCCATCTGAACTTGCGCATAGATCCCTCCGTTTATGTCTTAAGCTGGGAGTGGGGTTTGGCGAGGGCTGCGAACCGCTGCCCCATTCTCACACCATGCTCTGTTGCCTTCAGCATTTTTCTCCCGGACCAGTTTGATATTGGGATTGAGCCAAGCTGGGGGGAAAATTATTTCTGCAACAGAGCAGGGCGAAATGAAGTGGTGGAGAGCAGGTCTTAGGTCCCCTCGCCCGTGTGTGCTCCGTTGTTGTTCAACAACTTCACTCCCTCCCTCGTCATGTCTAGCCGGGGCCTAAATCGGCTGCCTCAGGCGACATAATTTGGCCCTGTTTCGCCACTTATGTCATTTCTAGGTACCGTTGCTGGGGCACCATTTTGGATTTTGTGTCTGAGGGGCCAAAACGCCTCTTCCTCACCATTCCGGAACAACTTCACTCCCACCCTCGTCATGTCTAGCCGGGGCCTAAATCGGCTGCCTCAGGCGACAGAATTTGGCCCCGTTTCACCACTTATGTCATTCCTAGATACCGTTGCTGGGGCACCATTTTGGATTTTGTGTCTGAGGGGGCAGAACGCCTCTTCCTCACCATTCCGGAAGAAATCTGTGGTGAATTTTCAGTTCTGTGTAGGGACCGTGAGGGAAGGCCTTCTTGGCCCTCCGGGAACAAACAGTGCCCAGGTTGAAAAAACACCTCATCTGAATATCCCATGAAGCTGTTTCCTGTTTTGTATTTCCTTTCCCCTCTTGATCACCGCTTGAAAGAACTCTGGAAGCAGGGTTGATTCTTTCTTTTACAAATAGAGGTTGTGTGCCTTTAGCAGGCAGAGAGGTAACGGCCAAGCTCTTGAAACTCTTCATTTCCCACCATGCTGTTGTCAAAGGCACAAAGGGTCCCTCACGATAGCAGCACCAGCTGGCAGAAACAGAGATGAGGGAACCCCTGGTTGTCCCCGTCATGATCTCCTTCCTTCCTCTTTCCCCTCAATATGCTCCCCCGTTTGTCACTCTCCCCCTCACATCCTAACTCTGCAGGCCTCTCTGGAGCACGAGGAAGGCAAGATCCTCCGGGCCCAGCTGGAGTTCAACCAGATCAAGGCCGACATCGAGCGCAAGCTGGCCGAGAAGGACGAGGAGATGGAGCAGGCCAAGCGGAACCACTTGCGGGTCGTGGAGTCCCTTCAGGCTTCCCTGGACGCCGAGACCCGCAGCCGCAACGAGGCGCTGAGGGTCAAAAAGAAGATGGAGGGCGACCTCAACGAGATGGAGATCCAGCTCAGCCAAGCGAATCGGGTGGCGGCCGAGGTCCAGAAACACCTCAAGATCGCCCAGGCTCAGCTCAAAGTAATGCAGCTCAAGGCCTCGGCCTAGCTGTGGCAGCGGGGGCGGGTTCACACAGTCATTTAGATGAGGGGGCTGTGGGACGGTCGATGCCTGCCTCTGAAAAGCAGGCCTAAAAGCCCTGGTCCGCGTAGCTCTGTTCTATACACTTGAACGTTTTTGGTTGTTCAGGATAACCAGATCCAGCTGGACGATGCCCTGAGAGCCAACGAGGACCTGAAGGAGAACATCGCCATCGTGGAGAGGCGGAACTCCCTGCTGCAGGCTGAGCTCGAAGAGCTCCGCAGTGTGGTGGAGCAGACGGAGCGTGCCCGGAAGCTGGCTGAGCAGGAACTGATCGAGGCCAGCGAGAGGGTCCAGCTCCTCCATTCCCAGGTGAAAAGGGCCCTTCCCTCACCACTTCTAAGTAGGTTCTTAGTTAAGACAGATTCCTGGAGGAGAAGTCGGTCAGTGGCTACTAGCCATGGTGACTAAAGGAAACTCCGCATGCAGAGGCAGGAGGAGATTGGATTTATACCCGGCCCTTTGGAGTCTCAGAGCATCTTACAAACTCCTTTCCCTTCCCCTCCCCACAACAGACACCCTGTGAGGTAGGTGGGGCTGAGAGAGCTCTGACAGAAATGGCTCTTTTTCAAGGACAGCTCTGACAGAACTATGGCTTGCCCAAGGTCATCCAGCAGCTGCGAGTGGGGGAGTGGGGACTCAAACCCGGTTCTCCCAGATTAGAGTCCGCGCACTTAACCACGACACCAAGCTGGCTCTCACAACCTCTGGTTCCGTGGCAAGAGGTGACATCAGGGAAGGCCTCTCTGCTCTGTTGTTGGCCCTCCAGAATAACTGGTTGGCTGTTGTGTGAGACAGGATGCTGGATTAGGCGGACCACTGGTCTGATCCAGCAGGGCTCTTCTGAAGTTTAGGTCGCTGAGCCCCTCTGACACATCACCTAGTAATCCTTACGTCAAAGCAATCCACAGTGTTGCTCTAATCTTATGTTCCCCCAAGAGCTCTATGGTCGGGGTCGCAGCACCTATTGGTGGTTCCCGGCCCCAAGGACATCAAGCTGGCTGCAACCAGGGCCAGGGCTTTCTCGGCGGCGGCTCCTGTCTGGTGGAATTAGCTCCCAGAGCAGGTTTGGGCCCTGCGGGCCCTGGCGCAGTTCCACAGGGCCTGCAAGACGGAGCTCTTCCGCCAGGCCTTTGCATAGGAGCCGCCGCCGCCACTGTACCACCACCGAGTTGCCATCTTCTACGGTGGATTAGATTTGGAGGTGAGCCGGCCCTGGGCAGACGCCTAGTTAACCGAAGAATGTATGTTGTCAGGTTAGGTTGATGAATGGAACTCACCTTGGATTAAGAAAATTTAACATCAAGACCACCGCGCTTTACTTAATGACTGTTTTATACTGTTTAATGATTGTTTTATGTTGTTTTAATCGTTGTTATGGCAATTGCCTCTGTTGTAGCCGCCCTGAGCCCGTTGGGGTGGGCGGGGTATAAATCTAATAATAAATGAATAAATAAATAATCCCCACCACTGAGGTAAAAAGGGCAGTGTCTTATCTAAGGTGATGTGGTAGGTTCACCGCTGAGGTGAGCCAGGGATGTCACACCACACATACATCGTCTTGCCTCATTTCTCTGGCTCCCCCCCCCCCCCCCTCTCCCCAAAACCCCAGCCTCATC
>NW_015162067.1:53841-57135 GCF_001447785.1 Gekko japonicus
AGGAATGACGAGGAGAAGGCCAAGAAAGCCATCACGGATGTGAGTGGAAAAGGAGATTTTTATTTATGTGCAGAATTTCTACCCCGCCTTTCTGCCCTCATCAGGGCCACCCAGGCAGCTAACAGATTAAAAACATACACCATTTTTAAAAAAGCACATCTTAAAAACTGTTAAAACCAAACAAAAACAGAATGTGGAAGGGGAACCAGCAACCAGGGGTCCCCAGGGAAAGTTCCTCACCCCGAACTGAATGTCCTAGACCAGTGATGACGAACCTTTTAGAGACCAAGTGCCGAAACTGCAACCCAAAACCCATTTATTGATCGCAAAGTGCCAACGCGGCCATTGAACCTGAATACTGAGGTTTTACTTTAGAAAAAACCACTCATACATTAACTTAAGATGATCCAAACAAAGTAAGGAACGCAATCCCAAATGCTTTCATTTACTTAAAATTATTTGGCAGAGAATTCAACACTTTAATGATGGTCTGGGCCTGGCTGAGGCGATGGCACGCGTGCCCACAGAGAGGGCTCTGAGTGCCGCCTCTGGCACCCGTGCCATAGGTTCGCCACCACTGGCCTAGACTCTCCGAGCCAACCATCTTCCCCTGCTTCACTGTCCCCTCGTTCTTCCAAAAATGACCGAGGAAAAGTTGAAATGACGCTGAGGGAAATGGCCCTGAGGGAAATGGCCCTGAGGGAAATGACTCTGAGGGACTTCTGCCTCAGATATCGGAGTGTTTATTCTCCTCATCCTAAATCAACATCTTCCTCCCTTCACATTGCCAGGCGGCCATGATGGCGGAGGAGCTGAAGAAGGAGCAGGACACCAGCGCCCACCTGGAGCGGATGAAGAAGAACATGGAGCAGACCATCAAGGACCTGCAGATGCGGCTGGACGAGGCCGAGCAGCTGGCCCTCAAGGGCGGCAAGAAGCAGCTCCAGAAGCTGGAGGCCCGGGTGCGGGAGCTCGAGAACGAGCTGGAGCTGGAGCAGAAGCGCAACGCCGAGAGCATCAAGGGGATGCGCAAGTGCGAGCGGCGCATCAAGGAGCTCACCTACCAGGTGTGACGGCTCAGACGTCATCTTTCTGGTTGGGCCTACCAAGTTGTGGCAGTCTGGGATAACAATCTGGATTGTCTGTGCACAGCATTCAGAGACAGATTGGGGTGTTAAAAGAGGCCTGGAAGTGGAGCTAAGAGGCCCCCCATATTGTTGGCCAAGCCTAAGCCGTTATCATTGGCGCCACGAACCTTGTTTATTTTATTTTATTTCATTTCTTCCCCGCCCTCCCCGCACGCGGGCTCAGGGCGGCTTACAAAACACAGAGGTGTAATACAACACCACAACTTTAAAACAATTAAGGCACACAGTGCAATAAAAATACAGGTAAAACAGTTTAAACAACATGGACAAGCTCCCAGGATCCATCGCGACTAGTATGCTCCCTCCCTATTGTACATCACATTGGGGTCGATGAGAGGGGTGCCGTGGGCCACGATGTTCGGTGGCCAGTCAGCCCAACCCGGCGGTACTGCTCTGCGATTGCCCGTTGGTGGTAGTGGCAGCGGCGGCTCCTATTCGAAAGCCTGGCGGAAGAGCTCCGTCTTACAGGCCCTGCGGAACTGTAACAGGTCCCGCAGGGCCCTTATCTCCTCCGGGAGCTCGTTCCACCAGATAGGAGCCGCCACCGAAAAGGACCTGGCCCTTGTGGCAGCAAGCCTGGCCTCCTTAGGGGGGCCGGGGTCACTAGGCGGTGTTGTGACCCCGACCAAAGTGCTCTTTGGGGCCTGTATGGGGAAAGGTGGTCCCTCAGGTATGCGGCCACTCGGTTTCACTTGCTCCAGGCCACGAGGGACTCTCCTCTGGACAGCGACCCGCCAGGACCTTTCCCGGGTGGAAGGGCCGGTCCGTCCCTGGCAGTACTCTAAGGAAATGTGGTGGGGAACAGAGAGAAGGGTGGGAACTCTGATGGTCAGAAGAGGGACCCATTGATCTGGGGCCCTCTGTCGGTCAACAAGGCCGTCGAAAGTCCTGGGAGGGAAATTTCGCACAAGCTCGAAACGTCAGAATTCACCATTTCAAATCAGTGTTTTGAATCCCATTGTTAGATTTCGCTTTTGAAAGCTGACAGTGCGGGAGGCTTTGAACAACCCTGAAACTTTGAAGCCTGGCCTACGCATTGCAAGGCAATGACACTGACGTGGCCGGTTCGAATCCTTCTGACATCCCGTTTGTTTTCAAAGTCCGAAATCTAGCTGCGTTCTTGGAAATGGGAAGGCTGAACGGGGAAGCCGTATTAGGAGGCTACAGACTCGTGATATCTGAACGCGCTCAGAGCCCCAGCCCAAGCCAAAAACAATTTTAGTGGCAGAGAATAGCGGAGAGAGAATAGAGTCAGCTAATTCAGGGCTCTTTTTGTAGCAGGAACTCATTTGCATATTAGGTGACACACACATCATGTAGCCAATCCTCCAAGAGCTTACAGTAGCCCCTGTAAGAAGAGCTCTGTAAGCTCTTGGAGGATTGGCTACATTAGGGGGTGTGGCCTAATATGCAAAGGAGTTCCTGCTACAAAAAGAGCCCTAAGTCGACCCACTCGTCCATCTGGCTCTGTATTCTTTATGCTGATTGGTGGTAGCTCCCTAGAGGAGGGTGCAGGGGGAAGGTCTTTTCCTTCCACCTGCTCCCTGGGACGGGGGATGCCAGGAACCGAAGCAGCAACCTCCCACATGCCAAACGGAGGATCTGCCGCTGAGCTCCTCCTGCAGTGCAAAGTGATGGCTCCCCCCCACTCATCTGTCCCGCTTTCCTTCCTCTGCAGACCGAGGAAGACAAGAAGAACTTGCTGAGACTCCAAGATCTGGTGGACAAGCTGCAGCTGAAAGTCAAAGCTTACAAGAGGCAGGCAGAAGAAGCGGTGAGCTCCTCTCCTCCGACACGGTTGTTTTCTCGACCTGATCAAGTGTAATTATGGCAGAGATCCCGGCTGCCAGGCTGAACCTTAGCTCCCTGGCAAACCGAGAGCAGCTTTGCTGAACCTGAGCTGCTGACGTACTCAGGGGTCGTTTCGTAGAAAAAGAGCTAGGGGGAACTCATTAGCATAACTCATTAGCATATGCCACACCCCCTGACATCACCGGAACTGTGTCATAAGGCCACACCCCCTGACATCACTGGAAGTGTGTCATAAGGCCACACACCCCGCCCCCAACGGTCCCGGCCGCCGCCGCCGGCCTTGCAGCTCCACTGCCGAGCCCCATGAGGGGCCCGGCGGTGGACCTGCAAGGCC
>NW_015162067.1:57259-65565 GCF_001447785.1 Gekko japonicus
CCCCCGAAATGACCACTGGACGTACTTCTATTTCAGATTACGAAATGCTTTGCAGGCTTCCAATACAAGAATTAGGAACACACACACCCCTTTCTTCCATGGACATAGCAACACTAGCTCAGAGCTTGGTCTTGCAGGCCCGCTGGGCAGCCTTTTAGCTGCTCCGAAAAGGTCCCCCTTTGCTAAACCTCAGCAACCAACTGTTGGATCAAGCCTTGCAAGACCTTAAGCTGCCTTCCATGATACAGCTTTGCTGAACCTGAGCTGCAAAGCTATTCTGAAGACCCTTCACACAGTCTCTACCCGTTCTTTGCTGAGATCACAGCAGCAGGTAGTTTGGCAGATTAACTGTTTTGACTCAGTCCCACCCACCCCAAATAGAACCAGGACCACCCTCCTTCTGCCACTGATACAGCAACAGGGGCATCTCCACACCCCCTCCCCAGTTACGATCAGGAAGTCCCACCTATCTAATACCGACCACTCCCTGGCTTTCTGTTCTCTCCCACCCTAGGAAGAGCAGGCCAACACCAACCTGGCCAAGTTCCGGAAGGTTCAGCACGACCTGGATGAGGCCAACGAGCGAGCCGACATCGCCGAGTCTCAGATCAACAAGCTGAAGGCCAAGAGCCGCGATGTGGGAGGGAAGGTGAGGGCTGGGGCCCAGAGGTTGGGAGGAAACTGGGGATGCAGTGGGGGGGGGTGAGTGGGCACCTGTGAAATTTGACAGTGTGAGGATCCCCTATTGGAGAGGTCCTAGAACAGAGCGGAGGGACCGCGCCTTTTGTGGCTTCCTCTCGTTCTGATTCTGTGGTCACTCCCACCCTCCTCACCTCCGTTTTCCCTGCCCCTTTTTCTGTCTGACCAGGACAGTAGCCTCTCTCTATCATACTTGCATTTGCGGGGGGAGGCAGAGGTATACTTCTGATGTCACAGGCACTAGCCAGTAGGTGTCCACCACCACTGGGTTTCCCGTCAGACCCTGGAAACTCACCTCTCGCCTTCTCAGGATGTCTTGTTCCCCTTTCCACTCTGTTTTCTCTCTTCTCTTTCCATCTGAAATGCAAACTCTCTCTCCCCCCCAATTGTGTTTTTCTCTTCTTGTGTTTTCCTGTTGTCCCTTCAGCGGTTCATGGGTACCCTCGAAACCGCCAGACCCCATTAAGAGCCTCCTGTTCCTGCCTCCCGTTTCTAGATGCAGGATGTGGTTGTTCAGGTTTGAAAGATGCGAGGTGTGTAATGGTTAGGTTCTCGGACTAGGGAGTCTGCCAGACCTGGGTTCCAATGCTCTGCATTGTCCTGATGCTCACTGTGTAATCTTGGGCCAGTCACACACAGCCTAGCCAACCTCACAGGGTTGTTGCAAGAATAGAAGAAGAAGAGGAGGAGGAGGAGATTGGATTTATACCCCACCCTTCTCTCGGAGTCTCAGAGCAGCTTACAAACTCCTTTCCCTTCCCCTCCCCACAACAGACACCCTGTGAGGTAGGCGGGGCTGAGAGAGCTCTGAGAGAACTGCTCTTTCAAGAACAGCTCTGAGAGAACTATGGCTTGCCCAAGGTCACCCAGCAGCTGCAAGTGGAGGAGTGGGGAATCAAACCCAGTTCTCCCAGATTAGAGTCCATGCACTTAACCACTACACCAAACTGGCTCTCATTGTTGCAAGAATAAAATGAGGAGAACCATGGGTGCTCCTCCAAGCTCTCCTTGAAGGAAGGGCAATTTAAGAACATATGAGAAACACTCTCTGCTTATGTTCAAATGTAACCCCTGACCTGTAATTGCAACTTCACCCAATAGGCCCCATTTTAATATTTGGGATCTCCCTCTTTCCACCCAAAGCAATCTCTCCACTTTCCTTTTACAATCATTCCTTCTTAGCTGTTCCTGGCTTTGATCCTTCATTCGTGCTTCAGGCAGCAGATACGTATGTGTAGGAATATGTGTTCATCCCCCCCTCAAACTGCTCCAGGACTGGGGAGAAAAGCTGGAGGAACACTGTTGGCGGCACTGGCACTGGCCAATAAGCACCTATCCTAGCTGGCTTTCTTTATTTAGACATTTATAGCTCACTTTTCTCCTCCCCTGGGGACTCAAAGAAAAGCAAAAAAAAAACCCTGCCAGAAATAGAATTTAACCAACCAAGGAAGAAAAGTACAACTCTAGCTCCTCAGCTGGTCTTGGATACGCTGGGCCACATCTCCCGGTCGTAGGCAAAGGAACCCACCATGAAGAGGTTTCCCACCTTACTCCCCTGCTAGCTTTTGCCTGATACAGTGGAAACTTGCAGAACTGCTTCTTCCCCACAACCCCAACCTGAAAGCCACTCCGAGGCAGAAAAAGATTCCTGCATTTTTACAGCAGCCAAAGCATTTTCCAGCCATCTCCACCAAGTCGAGAAGGCCTCGCGTCAGCCTTTCCCCTTCCCGGTTTCTGCCTCCCTTTCGTCCTCTCCTCCCGTTTCTCGCTCTTCTTCCTCCTGTGTTACGCCTCCTCTTTCTTCTTCTCTCTTCCAGAAACTTCACGAGGAAGAGTGAGATTTCGAACCGGCGGCAGAGCCGAACCTCAGTCTTCCTGGCACTCCCCTACTTCTCTGAGTAGGACCTAGCATGGCTGTAGTGGAATTAATAAAGTTGAACAGCAGAGTTTGACCTTTACGGTGCCTGTCCTCCCCATAGATTTGAGAGGCTACGGTTACCAGCCATGTTCCCTCTAAGGTGTGAAGTCTTGTGAGCAAAAATTCTGCTTTGTGAGCGACCGGCATTAAAGTTGTGAGCGAGCAAGTTGGCTGCTGCAGAAATTAGTCAGCTCTGGAGCCCTCCTTCCTGAGCGAAGACAAAAATGTGTGAGCCGGAGGCTAAAAAACTGTGAGCTGGCTCACACTAACTCAGCTTAGAGGGAACACTGCGTGAGTGTGAGCTTGCTCACAGTTTTTTAGCCTCCAGCTCACACATCTTTGTCTTCACTCAGGAAGGAGGGCTCCAGAGCAAACTAACTGATGCAGCAGCCAAACCGCTCACCCACCACTTTCATGCCAGTGGCTCACAAAGTAGAATTTTTGCTCACAAGACTCCCAAGCTTAGAGGGAGCACTGGTTACCAGCTTTGAGTTGGGAAATTCTGGGAGGTTGGGGGGGGGGGGTGGAACCTGAGGGCAGGCGAGCCATGGGGACCCTAGCAGGGTACGATGCCATAGCGCCCACCCTCCAAAGCAGCCATTCTCTCCAGGGGAACAGGTCTCTGATCATCTGGCGATCAGTAGTCATTCCAGATCTCCAGGCCTCACCTGGAGATTGGCTACCCTATGCCAGACAAGGGGTGTCACTCCATTCCTCTGATAGCATTCTACAGGAATCCTACTGGATGTCTGCCTGTTTTGGTGGAGGTAGAAAAGAGGAAGAGTCCAGGAGCACTTTAAAGACTGACAAAAAGTGTGGCAGGGTGTGCGCTTTCCTGAGTCACCGCTCACTTCTTCAGATATCTGAAGAAGTGAGCAAAGAGCAAGGCCGATTTCACACAAGAGCTGCGCCGCGGTCGCGCCTCCCTTTGCCCCGGTTCTATTGGTCAATTTCCCACTCGAAGCCGCGCGGCCGCATTTTGACCTGTGGCTTCGCTCGATCTTCCCCGCGTTTTCGTGATCCTGTTTTTTGAGGATGACGGAACCGCGGGGAAAATCGGGCGAAGCCGCGGGTCAGAATGCGGCCGCGTGGCTTCGAGTGGGAAATTGACCAATAGAACCGGGGCAAAGGGAGGCGCGACCGCGGCGCAGCTCTTGTGTGAAATCGGCCTTGCTCTTTTCTACTGCTACAGACAGACTAACACGGCTACCTATCTTGTTTTTGGTGGTGGTAATCATGCAGAGGCCCAGCTAGGAAAAGAAGGGGGCTGAGCCTCAGAGAGGTATCTACAGATACAGTTTTCTGCTTCTCTGTGGCTTAAAAAGAAACTCTGTTCCGTTAGCCAATATCGGTCTGTCTGTGCATTTCCTGAACCAGAGGCGACCAATCTCTGTCACAGCTCCCTCTAGGGGTCACCCTGAAAAGTCAACAGGGTGGGTTGACCATTGCAATGTGGGCAGGGTTTATTTGCTGTACTACAGCACAACCTTCTGGCTGATGTGAGAAACTGCAACCGGTTCCTACAATTTGCTCTGCAATGGAGACTCCTGCCAACCTAGCAGTTCGAAAGCAAGAAATTGCAAGTAGATAAATAGCTACCACTTCGGTGGGAAGGGAACAGCGTTCCGTGCGCCTTGGTGCTTAGTCATGCCGGCCACATGACCACGGAAACGTCTTCGGACAGCGCTGGCTCTTCGGCTTGGAAACAGAGATGAGCGCCGCAACCCTAGAGTCGGACTCGACTGGCTTTCGAGCAAGGGAACCTTTACCTTTACCTAATGGAGACAGACTAGCCCAGTCTTGTCAGATCTCAGAAGCTAAGCCAGGTCAGCCCTGGTTATTACTTGGATAGGAGACCACCAAGGAAGTCCAGGGTGGCTACACAGAGACAGGCAATGGAAAACCGCCCCTGTTTATCATCTCTTGCCTTGAAAAAGCCTTGTGAAGTCAACATAAATTGGCAGTGAGTCGACGGCACTTTCCACCACCACAAATGGAGAACAAGCATGTCCCCCACATTCGACCCATTGCCACTCCTTAAGTGCCAAGTCGGAGGTGCCAATGTCCATCTCAGAGCCCGCTGAATGTCCGCCACAGTGCCAGTCCCCTTCTGAACCAGTTGGGAGAAGATCTGGGGGAAATCGATGGTGCGACCTCATTTGGAGTAGTTCTGGTCACCACACCTCAAAAAGCATATTACAGCATTGGGGAAAGTGCAGAAAAGGGCAACTAGAATGACGGCTGAGGGGTGACATGATCGAGGTTTACAAGATTATGCATGGGACAGAGCAGGTAGAGGAAGAAGTCCTTTTCTCCCTTTCTCACAATACAAGAACTTGCGGGCACTCAATGAAATTGCCGAGCAGTCAGGTTAGAATGGATAAAAGGAAGTCCTTCTTCACCCAAAGAGTGATTAACACATGGAATTCACTGCCGCAGGAGGTGGCGGCGGCGGCTACAAGCAGGGACGGCTTCAAGAGGGAACTGGGTAAACATATATGGAGCAGAGGTCCGTCAGTGGCCAATAGCCACAAGAAACTCTCAGTATGGGGCAAGGGATGATCTGTATTCTTGGTGTTTGGGTGGGGGCAACAGTGGGAGGGCTTCTAGTGTCCTGGCCCCACTGGTGGACCTTCCTGACGGCCCCTGGTATTTGTGGCCACCGTGTGACAGAGTGTTGGACTGGATGGGCCACGGGCCTGATCCAACACTGGCCTCTCTTATGTTCTTAAGACCGAGCCAAGCAATGCCACCGGCGATCCCACGCCAACCCTGCCAGGCTATTGAAACACAGAGATGCAGTTCCTTCACCACCCGAGAGGGGGAGCCCTTCTTTATTGTGCCCCCTCTCCCCAAAGACACGGCCGGGGCGCCTCTCTGGCCCCCCTGCTCCGCAGCCCGCCTCCCCACTGCGCCGCGGCCACCCCCTCCCTGCCCCCGCTCCCTCCCTCCCTGGCGTGGATCTGCCGGTGCTTGTGCAAATGCCCGGAAGTCTTGAAGGCCTTGGGGCAGTCGGGGCAGGCGTGTGGCCGTTCCCCGGTGTGGATTTTGACGTGGCGGCGGAGGAGGGAGGAGGAGGTGAAGGTCTTGCCGCAGTCAGCGCAGAGGTAGGGCTTCTCCCCCGTGTGGACGCGCCGGTGCTCGGTGAGCTGGGAGGCGGTGATGTAGGCCTTCTGGCAGGTCTCGCACTTGTAGGGCTTCTCGCCGGTGTGGGTCAGCATGTGCTTGGCCAGGACGGAGGAGCGCGAGAAGGTCTTGCCGCAGGGCTGGCAGCGGAAGGGCCGCTCGCCGGTGTGGATGCGCTGGTGCCGCAGGAGGTCCGAGGAGCGGAAGAAGTTCTTCCCGCAGTCCTCGCAGCGGAAGTTGCGCTCGCCGGTGTGGAAGCGCTGGTGCTGCACGACGTCCCAAGGCCGCAGGAAGGTCTTCCCGCAGAGCGGGCAGCGGTGTTTCCGCTCGGCCCAGTGGATGCGCCGGTGCTGGGCCAGGTGGGAGGAGGACATGAAGGCCTTCCCGCACTGGCCGCAGGCGAAGGGGCGCTCGCCCGTGTGGGAGCGGGTGTGGTTCTCCAGCTGGACCGCCTGGGCGAAGCCCTTGCCGCACTCGCCGCACTTGAACGGCTTCTCCCCGCTGTGGGTGATCTCGTGGCGCAGGAGGGCCGAGGAGCGGAAGAAGGCCTTGCCGCACAGCTTGCAGCCGAAGCCGCGCCCCTCGGGGTGCGAGCGCATGTGGTAGCGGAGGTCCCAGGAGCGAGGGAACTCTGCCCCGCAGTACTTGCAGAGATGAGAGAGGGGGCATCGGGGGGCGCTCGCGGGGCATCTGGCTTCGGACATGCCCGAGGGACGAGGGGGGATTCCCCCAGGAGTGTTCAGCCCATGGTCGAGTCTGCAAAGGAGGAGGGGTAGAAAGGTTAATAGGGGACTCCTGGGGACATGGTGGCGGCCATCTTGTGTGGCCCCTCTGAAGTGCCACAGCCTAAGCCACAAGGAGCCGGCCTGACTTCATTCAGGTCCTGCAGGTTAAAGGGGGTTGGCTCCTCGGCCAATAGCCAGAACTGCTCCGTGACTGAAAGGCCGGGATAGGAAGACTCGGATTCAAATCTCATCTCCGCTGGGGTCCTAATGCTCGTAGCCTCCTGTCCCAGCAACGCTAATACAGACCTACCTTGCAGGATTGTTGTAAGGATTACAGCTTCCACGTGCTTAATAGCTCCCCCTCGGCACACAGAGGGGCTTACGCATGTTAGACACCATGACTATCAGGAATAATTTGCGACCCGCTGCCCTCCTCAGTCTTCTGCAGCTTGTGCTTCTCTCTACAGCGCACAATGACACCGGTTTCTAGGGCCCTGTGTGAGAATTCACCCACCCACCCCCAGTGTTCCCTCTAAGCTGAGTTAGTGTGAGCTAGCTCACAGTTTTTTAGCCTCTGGCTCACACATTTTCATCTTAGCTCAGGAAGGAGGGCTCCAGAGCAAACCAATTTGTGCAGTAGCCAAATCGCTCGCTCGCAACTTTAATGCCAGTAGCTCACAAAGTAGGATTTTTGCTCACAAGACTCCACAGCTTAGAGGGAACACTGCCCACCCCCATCCTCCTCCTTTCTCCTTCACCACACCCCAGTCTGCCCCTTTGCAGCAGATATTTATTGCCACTCCCCCATAGTACTTTGGCTTCCCTGATTTTCAGCAGTCCCTAACCAACATCCCCCTGGTCTTTCAGCAGTTGGAGTGATTGTGAACATTCCATGGCCTATAACAAGTCTAGGAAAGGGAGGGGGAGAATTTTCCATAAGCAAGAAGTCTTCCATCAATTACACCTGTCAGGGCCCCACCTTCTCTTAGCAGTCTCTTAAACCTGTGTGTGTTGGGGGGGGTGACTTTCATGCTTATTCTTGGGTTCTGCACTCACATTCGACATTGAGAGGGGCAAGCTGGGCACCCCCCTCTTCTCCCCAGCCTTGGGGGGGGGGATATTCCGATACACACCCCACACATGGAGCGTGATAAGAGGCTGATTGGCTAAAGTGACCCCTCCCCTTGACTGCTCAATGGTGCCATTAGTGGGGGGGGGGGGAAGGAGAGCAAACAGAAGTCCCTGAAGACGGTAGGGACCAGTGTTCCCTCTAAGCTGAGTCAGTGTGAGCTGGCTCACCGTTTTTTAGCCTCCGGCTCACACATCTTTATCTTAGCTCAGGACGGAGGGTTCCAGAGCAAACTAATTCAGGCAGCAGCCAAATGGCTCGCTCACAACTTTAATGCCCAGTAGCTCACAAAGTAGAATTTCTGCTCACAGGACTTTACAGCTTAGAGGGAACATTGGTATGGACCAGTGTTCCCTCTAAGTTGAGTTAGTGTGAGCTGGCTGACCGTTTTCTAGCCTCCAGCCCACACATTTCTGTCTCCGCTCAGGGAAGGATGGGGCTCCAGAGCAGACTAACTGATGCAGCAGCCCAATCGCCTGCCCACCACTTTAACGCCGACAGCTCACAAAGTAGAATTCTTGCTCACAGGACTCCACGGCTTAGAGGGAGCATTGGGTAGGGACCCAAATGCAACCAGTGTGTGTGTGTGTGGGGGAGGGGGATCTTTAAAGTGGAGGGGGGCAATGGGGAAGGGCAGGGGGATGTGGCGTCAAGGTGGGGGGGGTTTCCAGGGGGGGGGGGGGGGGGAGAGAGGGACTGAGCAGTTGGG
>NW_015162067.1:65982-77242 GCF_001447785.1 Gekko japonicus
AAGAGGGGAGGGGAGGGGGCGGCTCCAGGCGGCCAGCTGGAGCGGGGGTCCGCCGCAGTCTCCCCCCGCCACGCCTTACCTGCTGCCGGCCGGGGCCTCCGTCGGTCTGGAGGGGGGGCGAGCTGGAGGGACGGGCGGGGGGGGTCGCTGCTGCCGCAGAGAAGCCGGGTGGTTCCCCTCGCGGCCCCGCCCCCGACTCCTGCGTCACTGGGCGGGGCCCCGCCCCGCAGGCCCCGCCCCAGCTCGTCTTCTCCCTTCCCCAAGGCACGCCTTGCTCTGCGGTCGCCAACCTCCCGGTGGCACCTGGAGATCGACGGGGAGGACCGTTGATTTTCCAGGCGATCAAGATCCGTTCCCCTTGGGGGGGAGTGGCTGCTTTGGAGGGCGGACCCGAGGGCGTTACACCCCTGCGGAGGTCGCTCCCTGCCAGTGGTCCCTCTAAGCTGAGTTAGTGTGAGCTAGCTCACAGTTTTTTAGCCTCCGGCTCACACCTTTTTGTCTTCGCTCAGGAAGGAGGGCTCCAGAGCAAACTAATTGATGCGGCAGCCAAATCACCTGCTCACACCTTTAACGCCAGTAGCTCACAAAAGTAGAATTTTTGCTCAGAGGGCTCCATAGCTTAGAGGGAACATTGCCCTCCCCGAGCCAAACCCCGCCTTCTCCAGGCCCCGCCTCCCAGATCTCCAGGTCTTTCCCAACCCTGAGCTGGCAACCGAGGCTCCCTCGAAGCTGTGGAGTCTTGTGAGCAAAAATTGTACTCTGTGAGCGACTGGCGTGAAAGGGGAGGTACTAAAACTAAGGACAGCGATTGCCCATAGGGAATAGATGAGTGCCCATAGAGAATAATGGAGAGTTTGTTGTGGTTCAGTCGCACAGTCGAGTCCGACTCTTTGCGACCCCATGGACCAGATCACGCCAGGCCCTCCTGTCTTCCACCGTCCTCTGAAGTTTGCTCAACTTCATGTTCGTTGCATCGATGACACTGTCCAACCATCTCATCCTTTGCCGTCCCTGTCTTCTTTGACCTTCAGTCTTTCCCAGCATCAGGGTCTTCTCCAGTGAGTGCTCCCTTCTCATTGGGTGGCCAAAGTATTTGAGCTTCAGCTTCAGTATCTGGCCTTCCAGGGAACATTCAGGATTGATTTCTTTTAGGATTGACTGATTTGATCTTCTTGCAGTCCAAGGGACTCTCAAGAGTCTTCTCCAGCACCATAGTTCAAAAGAATCTATTCTTTGGCACTCGGCCTTCCTTATAGTCTAACTCTAGCAGCCATACATGAGTACTGGGAATGCCATTGCTTTGACCATGCGGACTTTTGTTGGCAGGGTGATGTCTCTACTTTTTATCATGCTGTTTAGGTTCGCCATCGCTTTCCTCCCAAGGAGCAGGCGACTTTTAATTTCATGGCTGCTGTCACAGTCTGTGGTGATCTGGGATCCCAGGAACGTGAAGTCTGTCACTACTTCCACGACTTCCCCTTCTATTTGCCAAGGAGTGATGGGGCCGGATGCCATGATCTTAGTTTTTTTATATGTTGAGCTTCAAGCCCACTTTTGTGCTCTCCTCTTTCACTCTGAGCAAGAGGCAGTAGTGATCCATGAGGGGCTCTTTAAAAAGTTATGGCCGCCGCCACCACTTTTGGCGGCAGCTGCAATGGGCTGGCGTGGGGGGCAGGGCAAAACGGGCGCGCGGGGGGTGGCCAAATTTCACCTCTCACGTGTGATGTCTGAGCAGCGTTGCACTCACGAGAGGTCATTCTGGCTCCCCCAGCCCTCGTTAGGGCCTCTTTAAAAAGTTATGGCCGCC
Organism: Gekko japonicus; assembly: GCF_001447785.1. Classification (NCBI taxonomy): domain Eukaryota; kingdom Metazoa; phylum Chordata; class Lepidosauria; order Squamata; family Gekkonidae; genus Gekko; species Gekko japonicus. Next base: position 67,790 of record NW_015162067.1, read on the forward strand.
GCCACCACTTTTGGCGGCAGCTGCAATGGGCTGGCGTGGGGGGCAGGGCAAAACGGGCGCGCGGGGGGTGGCCAAATTTCACCTCTCACGTGTGATGTCTGAGCGGCAGCCAGGGTGGTGCCACGGCTTGAGGATTAGGCTTTAGACCACAGGTGGGCCTGAGTTCAAATCCCCCTAAACCTTCACTGGGTAAACCTTGGGCCAGTCATTGCAGCGGAGCCAAATTGTTCTGGCAGAGATGTTGTGAAGGTAGAACCAATTGTGCACACCACCCTTAGCTTCATGGAGGAAGGTTAATAAATATATGAGTGTGTGTGTGTTTATTAGAGTTGCCAGCCCTCAGGTGGGGTAAACGAGGGAAAACACCGTGTTAAAACAAAACACACCATTCTGATAGGCTGCTATGCCTTCCTATATTCGTTTAAATCATATCCTTAAAGATACAATCAAGACCCTAGTGTATCTTATTCATTATAGTACATTGATAACAGAAACCTAAAGAACAATATAAATCTTGTAGAAAAGCCCACCGCTGCAGAGACGAATACGCAGACAGGATTCAATGCCGTAGACCAGTGGTGGCGAACCTATGGCACGGGTGCCAGAGGTGGCACTCAGAGCCCTCTCTGTGAGCACACGTGCCATCGCCCAAGCCAGGCCCAGACCATCATTAAAGTGTCGAATTCTCTGCCAAATAATTTTAAGTAAATGAAAGCATTTGGGATTGCTTTCCTTACTTTGTCTGGATCATCTTAAGTTAATGTATGAGTTGTTTTTTCTAAAGCAAAACCTCCGTATTCAGGTTAAATTGCCGTGTTGGCACTTTGCGGTAAATAAGTGGGTTTTGGGTCGCAGTTTGGGCACTCGGTCTCTAAAAGGTATCTTGCTTTCTGATGAGAGATGCAGCAGTCGTCAATGCCAATATTGTTGGCTGTTTTATGAAAAGAGATGCAGCAAGCATCAAAGCAACACGCCTCCCAGGCAAAAGTTGTGTGTTTCAAGAAATTCTTTTTCAGGCAAATTATCTTTCCTGGAACCAAATATATGAAGGCATAGTAGCATATCAGAATTGCGTGCTTTGTTTTAACATGGTGCTTTTCCACGTTTACTCAGCCTTGCCGTGTTTCCCATGTGTTTGTTGCCAAACCTCCAGGTGGGGCCTGGAGACCTCCCAGAATTACAACCAGGGCTATTGTTGTGCAGGAACGCACAGGAACGGAGTTCCGGCTGGCTCCCAAGTTGGCCACGCCAAGCAGGAACTCATTAGCATAATAGGCCACACCCAACAGCAGAAACTCATTTGGATTGGCTACAATTAGGGGGGTTTGGCCTAACATGCAAAAAGCCCTGGGTTTTGACAACAAACAAGGTAAACAGAATAACAAGCAAAAGGTGGGTGTGGCTGGATAACGACACTTCTGGTAACATGGGGGTGTGGCCTAATGTGCTAATGAGCTGTGCTGTCAGGGGTGTGGCCCAATATGCTAATGAGGTCCTGCTGTTGGGTGTGGCCTATTATGCTAATGAGTTCCTGCTGGGCTTTTTCTACAAAAAGAGCCCCGGGACAACTGATTCTCCGGACAATGCAGTGCCCTTGGAGAAAGTGGCAACTTTGGAGGGAGGACTCTACGGTGTCATACCCCACTGCGGTCCCTTCCCGCCCCAACCCAGAGCTGGCAATTGTAGTACCCATGCAGAGAGGCATACAAACACAGGCGGGCATCTAACTGCTGACACGCAAGTAGACAAGAGGCCACAGTAACACACGGAAGGCATCGTTAATCTCGGCTGCCCAGCAAGTTTAATAAGACCCTTCTGAGTCAAAACCCTGGCCCAAACGTCCTCCCCAACGCCCCAGGTGAGGAAAACAGGGAAGGTGCGTAAAGAAGGTCTTTTCTGGAGGAACACAACATGGGGAATTCACAGTCCCTTGGGTCCTAGCTGAAATACGGCAGAGCTCTGAAAGCAAGACGGAGGAGAACCGGCAGAGGCCAGGAAAGGAAGCCAAGATTTCGCAGCAGGCCGTGGGTCGGGAGTTGTCCGTAGGGCACGATAGCGGCTTTGGGTGTGTCGCTTTCCTTGGCGGGGGGTGCAGACGTCCTCAGCCGAGCTCTGGGTCTGCAAGAGCAAAAAGGCATCGCTGGAATTTATCGTTTCTGCTGCTGCCCAAGGAGGCGGGCTCAGGCCATCCGGTCGGGGGGCTCCCAAAAAGGGGAGCGCTCTGACCTGGACGGCCCACACCAGCCCTGTCTCATCAGACCTCAGAAGCTAAGCGGGGTTGACCCCGGTGAGCGCCTGAATGGGAGACCACTGAAGGAGTCTGGGATTGCTAGGCAGAGGCAGACAATCGCAAACCACCCCTGTTCGTCTCGTGCCTTAAAAACCCGAAGGCAGGGGTGTCAAACATGAGGCCCGGGGGCCAGAAGCGGCCCGTCCAGGGCTCTCATGCGGCCCGCGAGCAACTGGTGCAAGGAAGGGAGTGCTGGGGGAGTGGGCGGAGCCATTCCACTGTGGCTTCAGCACGGCAGAGCAACCTTGTCTGCAGCAGTCAAGCGGCGTGGGAGCATCTGCCCTGCACGGCACTCCTGCCTCTACAGTTTGCCTAGGTGGGTTTTCCTCTGCACCCCCCCCCCACCCAGCCCATGGGGGCCTTGCAGTGAGGATACACCAACTCGGAGCTTACCAGCTGCTGTCCCTTTATACAGTTTCTAACTCCGGTGCCTGGCATTACGTTTTATGGCACACATGGCCCGGCCCAATAAAGTGACATTTATGTCAGATCCGGCCCTCATAACAAATGAGTTTGACACCTCTGCCCTGAGGGGTCATGATAAGTCTCCAGGGGTCATTTCCTGCGGGAGCGCACAGGAGCGGAGCTCCGGCAGTAAGGAGCCCAGGGGGCGGGCACATGCAACAAGCCCCACCCCCTGCTCCCAGCAGCCCTCAGTTGGGCCACAAGGAGCAAGAAGCAGCCAGGTAAGTTGCAGATCCCCCCCCCCGGCCCGCCTTCAGGTACAAGCTCTCCCTCCTCTGTGAGGGCAGATCTGTGCGTTCCCCCCCCCCCATCGCTAGCAATCCAAAACAGTCCAGTGGCACCTTTAAGACCAAGTTTTTTTCAGGTACAAGCTCTCCCTCCTCTATGAGGACAGATCTACACGTCCCCACCCCTCAATAGCTAGCAATCCAAAACAGTCCAGTGAAGCCTGAGCGGTGGGTGTGCCTTCTGGCACACTTCCGGTGATGTCAGGGGGTGGGGCATATGCAAATAAGTTGTGCTAATGAGTTATGCTAATGAGCTCTTGCACCTCTTTTTCTACGAAATGACCCCTGGTTGTGACCAGGGTTCCTTCTAAGCTGTGGAGTCTTGTGAGCAAGAATTCTACTTTGTGAGCGACTGGCATTAAAGTTGTGAGTGAATGATTCGGCTGCTGCATCGATCGGTTTGCTTTGGAGCCACCCTTTCTGAGCGAAGACAAAAGATGCGTGAGCCGGAGGCGAAGAAACTGTGAGCCAGCTCACACTAACTGAGCTTAGAGGGGACACTGGTTGTGGACTTGGGCCACACTTTCCACCCCCAAAGGGGAAGCGGGCACCGTCTGGATTTTGTGCCTCAAGGACCTGGCTTCATCGCCACGCTCCTCACCCTTGGGAGAGTTGAGGACCCCACCCACGCCCGAGCTGGACTCACCCTGCTCCGACCCCATTTCTGCCTTGTAGGTTTTGTAGGCGTCGAAACAGAAAACAGCTACGAGGATCAGGCTGAAGACCTGGGGGAAGGACAAAGATGGTGAAAGGCACAATAATAATACTTTCAATGTTCATAGGGGATAGGGACGACAACATATATTCATTTAATTGCACACGCTGTCGCTGCACGGTGTAAACGTCTTCTGGCTTGGCTCAGTCATTTTCCGAACGGCTGCTTGCCGACCAGGCTTCAGGACCCGTATGTCAAATCGCCACACTGCCACCGCCTGGCCGGAAACATCCACTGCAGGGATTTTTTTAGCCGAGAAGTTCTTCCGCTTTTTCCGAACCTCGACCAGGACGTCCCGACCGTCAGCTAACACCCTCCCACAAAGGAGATTGGTGCGCCCACCCTCTCTAAGGAGCAAGGAGAGAGTCTCTCTACCTCCCAAATGTCCTAGGCTGGGCCAAATCTTTCCTGGTCACTGAGTCCCAACAAGAAACCAGGAGCCAGGCTGGCCTGATCCCGTCGGATCTCGGAAGTTAAGGAGGGTAGGCCCTGGCTAGTATTCAGAAGGGTGACTTCTGAGGAATACCAGGGCTGTGAGAGGCAGGCAATGGCAAACCACCTCTGAAATATCCCTTGCCTTGAAAAACAAGTCTAGTTCACCACCTAGTGGTGCGTAACGCTAAAGGAGCTAGAACTTCTGGCTGCCAGACAATCTTAGGATCTCCCAGCTATTCTCCACACACTGCCATACGATAAAAATAACTGGGAGGCAGGATAGCGTGTGTATTTACTTCAAAAGATACACCCCATTTTTTCACCAAGTTCAAAGCGATGACGACAGGACTACAAACCACCAAACTGGCAAGCCTTCTTCCGACTACAGAAGTTTGCTATCGATTCCAGCTTCCCTTCCAGACGCTCGGATTCCAAAAGGGGGAGGAGCTTCCCAAGGGGCGAGGCCAGGAAGGGAACTTATACAGGGAGAGAAGGTGGTCACTCACAAAGGCAGATACGGCAGACCCCTCGTGACTGGCGGCGATGACCGCAAAGGCCACGACGATGAAGACAATCGCAGCACTGACGCAGCGAAGGAAGTCCTGCGTTGGAAGAGAGAACAGTCCCTCCAGTTTCCAATATATAGGACAGGTGGACTCCCATTCTAGCTGTACCCGAAGAAGTGAGCAGTGACTGACCAATTCTCCCCCCTACCACAAATTTTGAGTCTTTAAGGTGCTCCTGGACTCTTGCCCATCTTGATCTGTCTCCTCTTGATTCTCCAGTCCTCCACATGCAGCTGCTGGGTGACCTTGGGCAAGCCACCGTTCACTCGGAGCTGTTCTCTCAAGAGCAGTTCTCTCAGGGCTCTCTCAGCCCCACCTACCTCACAGGGTATCCGTTGTGGGGAGAGGAAGGGAAGGATATTGTCAGCCGCTCTGAGACTCCGAGGGAAGGGCGAGGTATAAATCCAATCTTCTCCTCCTCCTCCTCTTCTTGTGAGGTAGGGTTAGGCCAAGATGATGTGATCCTCCCAAGGTCGCCCAGCAAGCTTCCATGGCAAAGTGGGGATTCGAATCTGGTTCTCCCAGATCCTGATCTGACAGTCTTAACATCTACACCACACAGTGTGAGAGCCGTGGCTGCGAAATGGCAAAATCCAATCCCCGGGAGAGCCATCGGCCTCGCTGAAATGGGTACAGACAGCCACTGTGCTTCAGCACCTGAGGCAGATCTGTCTCTGCAGAATGCTCTTTCGTGCGGTTCGGTCCACCCTACCCCTTTTCCAAGAAGGACGGAGGCCAGTGTGATCGACAACCGCCAAAAAAAAGAGGCTGAAACAGGGAAGGGGAGAGTTACCCACCAGGCAGGGCCAGTTGACGCGGGTCAGGCGCTCGTAGTAGTGGGTGGCACGCAGCCCCAGGAACGCCAGCGTCACCAACACTTCCAGCAGGGCAGCACCCATGTACGCCGAAATGGACGCGGTCAGAAGCAGGAACACCAGGAAACAGAGGCCCTGGGGCACGGGGGGAGGCAACGAAGACGGGGTGAGCAGAACAGTTATGGGGGCGGGGGGGTGAACACACGGAGCTGCTGTCCCGTCTAGCTCAGCGCCCTCCTATCGACAGCGACCGACCAGGGACTCCGAAGAGAAAGGCCTTGCCCAGTTCCTGTGACCTGAATTCCCCTGGGGGCACCTTTGGAATTCTGACACAGTGGCGGGCGCCGCCACAAAATGGCTGCCGCAGGAGGCAGAGCCCACCACAAAATGGCTGCCGCAGGAGGCAGAGCCCGCCACAAAATGGCTGCCACAGGAGGCAGAGCCCATCACAAAATGGCTGCCGCAGGAGGCAGAGCCCGCCACAAAATGGCTGCCGCAGGAGGCAGAGCCCACCACAAAATGGCTGCCGTGGCTTTCCTTCAGTCACACAGTGAAGATACGTGTGCTATTGGGGGCAGTTGCTGTGACGTAACATATTTTTAAAATCTGCACAACTAATCAAATTTCCAGTGGGCACTCAGGAGCCTTGCTGGGCAGAAGCCTCACCTGGCCACACCCGCTTCTTACAAACAGACACCACGAAAGGTGTGGGTGGGTGGGTGCCCTGGAGCCCACGGGCACCCTGTTGGGGACCCCCACCCTAGGTGGAAATTGCAGGGGGGGCCTTGAACCTGGGGCTTGTGTGAGCAAAGAAAATGTGCTACCACTGAGCCACAGTCACACAAACACGGTAGCAGCCATGCAGGATCAGACCAATGACCCGTTCAGTTCAGCCTCACGTTTCCAACAGTGGCCAGTCACTCGCCCCAGGGAACAGGCCAGTAGCCAGGATTTTTAAATTCAGGGGGGCTTTAAGTAAGTCGAGGGGCACCCTGCACCCCAAGGGAGCACCACAAATAAAATAAAAAGTTGGAAGTCGGTGGACCTGGGCTGGATGGCTAGTCAGGGGGCCTTTGGCGGTAAGTCGGGGGGCTGTGCCCCAAGAGGCCGCACTGTAGCTACAGGCCTGCCAGGGAAGCCCCTTAGCAGGGCCCACACAGACTACAGCCCTGGCTTACGCTGCCTGCCCCCCCAGGGTCTGGCGATCAGAGCCATTCTGCCCCCCGTCCCGACTTCCGGCAGCACACCCTCCTGCAGTAAATATATCCTGCCTCTTTTGAAATCCATCTAAGCCAGCGGCCATGGTCACATCCAGTGGCACTGAGTTCCGCAAGTCAGCCTTGTGTTGTACGAAGCAGAGCTTCCACTCGTTCGCCTTGAATCTACTACCCACCAGCTTCATCGGGTGACCCCAAGCTCTCTATCCTGGGACAGAGAGAAAGGTGGTTTTTTTCTTCTACACCACAGTGTAACTTTGTAAATCCTGGCCTGTTACTCCTGGGTTGCCTTTTTTAAAAACTAAACTAAAAGGAGCTGTGGTGGCTCAAGTGGTTACGACGCAGAACTGCAGGCTGTGGAAGGTCGGTAGTTCAGCAGTTCGAGACCCGAGTGTGCTGCATGACGGAGTGAGCTCCCGTCTCTAGTTCCAGCTCCTGCCAACCTAGCCGTTCGAAAGCAAGAAACTGCAAGTATAACAGCATTCCATGCACCTTGGTGTTTAGTCATGCCGGCCACATGACCACGGAAATGCCTTCGGACAGCACTGGCTCTTCAGCTTTGAAACTGAGATGAGCACCGCAACCCTAGAGTCGGATTCAACTTGCTTTCGAGCAAGGGAACCTTTAAAAGGCCACAGCTGTTTCAGCAAGTGCTTCCTCCTAGGACTGGTGTTCCCAGCCCCCAATCAGCCCTTTCCCAAATTCATGATTTTGGGTCCCTGATGCGGAATTCTTTCCTGCCTGGCTGCATGGACAGATAGAGCACAGCCCTCCTCTTTGGACTCCATTCCCGAGGGCACAACGGGTTTATTTAAAGCCTTTATTAGCCACCTTTCTACCTACAGGGAACTCAAGGAGGTTTGCAGCACAAACACTGAAAAATAACGTTGGTCTCCAACTCCACCTGCCCAGAAATTACACCTTCCATTGAGGCAAAGAGATCCAGACCGACACCTCGATATTGCAAACGAGAAATCCCATTTCTTTGCTGGAAAAGAGCGTGGAGATCTCTCTCCTTGTCCGCACCGTTCTTGGGAAGGCAGCTCTGGAAGGTTTTTAACGGCGGCCCACGACACCCTCCCTAATTTCCTTCACTTTGGAAGAAAGTTCGAAGGCTCTTCCCAACCGTCCACCAGAGCTAGGGTTGCCAACTTTGTCTTGGGAAACCCCTGGCGATTTGGAGCTCTAGCCTGGAGTAAGTGAAGTTTGGGAAGGGGGAGAGAGACCTCAGCGGGTTATAGTATCGCAGAGTCCACCCTCCAAAGAAGCCATTTTCTCTGGGGGAACTGAGCTCTCTCATCTGGAGTTCAGTTTTAGGGTTGCCACCGGTGGGGGACAGAGGGGGACAGAGGCTACCAGATTCAAGTTTTGAAACTCCTGGAGATTTGGGGATGGAACCCGAGAAGGACCAGGACCTCAGTGGGGGACAATGCCATAGACTCCGCCCTCCAAAGCATCCATTTCCTCCAGGGGAACTGATCTCTGTAGTCTATAACTTGGGGGGGGTGATTCTCCAGGTCCCACCTGGAAGCTGGCATCCCTAGCTAATTCTGGGGGAGCCCCAGATGCCACCTGGAGGTTGGGTACCCGAGTAACCCCCCCCCAAAGCACCCAAGCCCTGGACCCCTGCACTTGGGGCTGGCCCTTTCAAGACACCAGCCCAGACGGATCCCCAACGCTCCCTCTAAGCTGTGGAGTCGTGTGAGCAAAAATAGTACTTTGTGAGCTACCGGCATTAAAGTTGCGAGCGAGCCATTTGGCTGCTGCGTCGATTCACCTGCTCCGGAGCCATCCTTCCGGAACTGAGACGAACACCTGTGAGCCGGAGGCTACAAAACTGCGAGCTAGCTCTCACTGACTCAGCTTAGAGGGAGCCCTGATCCCAACCAATGCTCCCTCTAAGCTGTGGAGTCTACTTTGTGAGCTCCTGGCATTAAAGTGGTGAGCGAGCCGTTTGGCTGCTGCATAAATTAGTTTGCGCTGGAGCCCCATCCTTCCTGAGCGAAGACAAAAATGTGTGAGCTGGGGGCAAAAAACTGTGAGCTGGCTCACACTGACTCAGCTTAGAGGGAACACTGATTCCCAACTCCAGGACAGGGGGAAGGCAGGGGAAGGACAGGAGGGGAAAGAAAGGTGTTGGCCGCAATGCTCCCTGGGAGCAAAAATTCAACTTTGGGAGCAGGGCCGGCCCCAGCTTATTTTGCACCCTAGGCGAGGATCCCTTCTGCCCCCCCCCCATGCGCCCACCATTTTTCAAAAATAAATGCATTTTAGAAAGAATGAAAAACACAAATAATCAAGAAACTCCCACAGTATGGGGCCGGGTGCAGTTTGGTGCCCCTAAGGGCCAGCCCGCTCTAGGCGATCGCCTAGTTCGCCTAGTGAGTGAGCCGGCCCTGTTTGGGAGCTACAGGCGTTAATTTGGCTGCGGCATCAATCCGTTTGCTCCGGAGCCCTCCTTCCAGAGCGAAGGCGAAAATGCCAGAGCCGGAGGCTGAAAAGCTGTGATTTAGCTCACACTAACTCAGCTTAGAGGGAACACTGGTGGTGGTGGTGGAGGGGGGGGAGATCGCCTGGTGGGAAACCTGCCAGGGAAAGGGAAACTATCCAGCCGGGAAAGGGGCAGCTTGGAGGAAGGGGGAAGGAAGAAAGGGAGGAAAGAG
>NW_015162067.1:77490-99043 GCF_001447785.1 Gekko japonicus
CCCCCCCCGCTTTGCCGCATCCCGACAATGGAGGGCTTGTCCGGCGGGGCCAGGAGCGGCCGGCCCCGGAGAACAAGCTGGCGATTGTCCGGCCCCCGGGCCCCACTGAATGGCCGCATTCTCCCCCACCACGCCCGGCGGCGGGGGAGGCAGGGGACGGGGACGGCGCCCCAACCGGGCGGCAGGGGGCGCCCGAGAGCGGGGCCAGGGGGGCGGGAGGGCTTCCCGCGGTCGCTCGGCAGGGGGCGCGGAGAGGAAGGCGCCTCACGCCTATTTGCATTTCTTTTTTATACAATACATTTTATTGATTTTCAAAATCTTGATAATTATGTTGTTCAACATACTTACATAGGTGTACAAACATATTCCGAATAGTGAGCAATTGTAAAGCCGCAAATTGAAATACATAACGAATAGGAAGGTTCATAAACATGTAACTGTAGAATTTTGCCTATTTGTATTTCCGAGAAAAGAAAGGCTTTTATTGAACGTGGAAAAGCAGAGTTCGGGACACTGCGGAGAACACACCGACGACTGCGCGGCCGCGGCGGGGGCGCGGTAAAGTGACCTTGGCACAAAGAGATAGGGGGTGTGGTTTGCGCTGGTTAGGGGTGCCAACCCTGGGCTGGGAAATTCCTGGAGATTGGGGGGGGGTGGAGTCTAGGGAGGACGGTGTGTTTGTGTGTGTGTGTGTGTGTGTAGATGGGAAGGACCTCCTCTGGGCATAGGGCCATAGCGTCCGCCCTCCCGAGCACCCAATTCCTGCAGGGCAGCTGATCTCTGCAGTCTTGAGATCAGCTGTAATTCCGGGAGATCTCCAGGCCCGACCGGGAGGTTGGTAACGCCACCGCAGACTAGTATTCACGCGCATCGCTTCTGTAGCGACTGAGGCAGGAGAAGAAAAGTCTGCAGCCGCCCACTCCTTTGCCTTTTCTTTTTCAGAAATCCACCTGACCTATCCGAGGTAAGCACTTGAAGGTTTTTCCTGGCTTGGCCCTAAAGGGATCTGAAAAGTTTCGGCTGCTACCTTTTGTATGCTGAAGGCACAAGAGCAAAGCTAAGGGGGAAAGGTGGCAACAGCAGTGTTACTGTTCAATTGGAGTGGCTGACCCTTTTTTTAAAAAAAAACAAATCTCGCAGGACTCCTGTGTCTTGGACAAGATACCTGCCAGGCAGGAATACAGCAGCATGGAGACGCAATGATATCTGAAACTTTCCCTTCTGGTATCTCTTCTCCTGCCATGTGTATCTTCAAAGCAGAAGGAGCCCTGTTAGGAAAACGGTGCGCAGTACCCCTTGGACCCCAAATGGCATGAATGGCGCATGTGGGTGGCAGTCGCATTCTTTAGCTCATCTTTTCACTCCGATCGACAAGTATGGTGTCCTACCTGATTCCTGGTTGAATTCTATAATAGTTCCCTTTTTCAAAAAAGGTGACCCTAATAGCAATAGATAATTATAGACCTATTAGCTTGCTTTCCATTTTAGGGAAGCTTTTATGCCAAACATCTTCTCAAAAAATTATCTCAATAAATGGTCGATCATAACCTTCCAGGAAGAGAGCAAATTGGTTTCATGGCTAACCACTCCATCTTAGACCTCTGTACTACCTTAGCCTTTTTAGCGGAGAAGTATTCCCGCCACTTAGGTGGTAAGCTATACTTAGCTTTTATTGATCTATGTAAAGCCTTCGATTCAGTTAATAGATCTTTGTTGTGAGAGTCTGTCTACACTCCAAGCCTACCTGGGTTTAAGCTGTCCTAACGTTACGTAAACACACACCCACACCAGGAGACCTGGAAACTGTAGTTCTGTAACAGCTGAAGAGGTTTCTGACCATATTTAAGAGGAGGTTGGATTTATACCCCACCCTTCACTCCCCAAGGGAGTCTCAGAGCGGCTTACAAACTCCTTTCCCTTCCCCTCCCCACAACAGACACCCTGTGAGGTAGGTGGGGCTAAGAGAGCTCTTGACAGAAACTGCTCTTTCAGGAACAGCTGTGCCAGAGCTTGTGACTGACCCAAGGTCACACCAGCAGCTGCAAGTGGAGGAGTGGGGAATCAAACCCGGTTCTTCCAGATTAGAGTCCATGCACTTAACCACTACACCAAACTGGCTCTCCCTTCTCAACTGGGTGTCAGGGACGTCTGGGGGAAGCCGTGGTAGCTAACTGGAAAGCAACTTTGGTTACCTATACTAGGAGTCCTCGACCTTTTTGAGCCTGGGGGCACTTTGGGAATTGTGACACAGTGATGTGGGTGCGGCCACAGAATGGCTGCCGCAGGAGGCGGAGCCACCCACTAAAACGGCTTCCCTTCAGTCACACATCCCCCCAAAAAAATCCTTGTGCGATGGTGGCAGCTCCCGCCAAAGTAACGCCAATCAAATTTCCAATGGCCAATCAGAAGTGTTGCTTGGCAAAAGCCCCTACCTGGCCCCACCCACTTCCTAAAAATACTTGGTGGGCATCAGGAAAGGTATCGGGAGGCACCGTGACGCTCACGGGCACCATGTTGGAGACCCCTGGCCTTTACCTTAGTTGCAGTGATTCAGTTCGGCTAAAAAGGGGACGCCGGAGTTCCCAGTTTGCTTGGCTAAAAGCGACCTGAGGGCTCTTCTTAATCCCAGAGATATGCGTGACAGACACAGCTGGGTGGTGAGGGAAAGAAACTTTGCCGATGCACAGAGGCGCTCTAGTACTACTGCTACTCTCTTCCACAGTTTTGCTACTAAGGACCACCGAGCCCAGCGTCATCCCTCCAACATTGCCGTGTAGCTTCCCGAGTTCTGAAGCAAGGTATGGCCATAACACATCCCCGAATAATGCTGTGGGAAGCCATCCTGACGGCGTTCGTCCTAACCACTGCCCTGGGCGTCGTGAACCTCAGTAGGCCATATCTTTGACCACGCACGTGCATGAGACGTTCACATGGTACGGTTCCGGTACCAGCTTAAATCGGCCGGGTTCTCCCTTACACTGCCTCCGGAAGAAAACGATGGTGACGTAATCGACAGTGACGGAGTTGCCGTGATGGTTTATTTTGGTTCTGTCCTGGCCCGCCGCTGAAGAGGTCAAGTCGATGCATCGGGGGTAGTCGCAGCGGGCCTGCCAGAGGCGGGCGGGGAAGCGGTTGCCGTCTTCGTCTACCCTGCGGGATAAATTTCAGATATGATGCAGCCGTCTGTTTTTTACAGCCACGCGGTTCAGAATGACCCCTTAGCAAAGCTTTGACCAAAGGTGCAGTTGGGAAGGGGGGTTCCCTGCGCAGTGTTCCCTCTAAGCTGAGTTAGTGTGAGCTAGCTCACAGTTTTTTAGCCTCCAGCTCACACATTTTTTTTTTGTCTTAGCTCTGGAAGGATGGCTCCAGGACAAACTGATTTATGCAGGAGCCAAACTGCTCGCTCAGAAGTGTACTGCCAGTAGCTCACAAAGTTGAATTTTTGCTCACAGGACTCCACAGCTTAGAGGGAGCATTGCTCCAGAGCAAACTAATTGATGCAGTGGCCAAATGGCTCGCTCACAACTTTTAATGTCAGTAGCTCACAAAGTTGAATTTTTGCTCACAAGACTCCACAGCTTAGAGGGAGCATCGCCTGCCACCCCACTGCCGCCCAGGCTCAAGGGACAAGATTTCTCGGTGATTTAATGCAACAGTTTGACGAAACAGTGGCTAGCGCCGTTGAAGATTTGGATTTGGTTTATAATGGGGCAATCTGGGATTTAGGAAGGGTGGACTTGCGAAACAAGGACAGGATTTTTCAAAGTGTTTTGCCTCCCCAGGTAAGGAATATCCATAATCTCCGGGGCCTGCCGCACCACCAGCCACCTGAAGAGTGGAACACATCTAGAGGAAGGCAACGAAGATGGTGAGGGGTCTGGAGACCAAGTCCTAGACTAGAGGAATGGTTGAAGGAGCTGGGTATGTTTAACCTGGAGAGCAGACGACTAAGAGGTGATACGATAACCCTCTTCAAGTACTTGAAGGGCTGTCATCTAGGGGATGGGGCAGAGTTGTTATCTATTTCCCAGACGGTCAGACCAGAACCAACGGGTTGAAATTAAACAAAAAATGTTTTCAAATTAACTTTAGGAAGAACTGCCTGACAGTTCGAGCGGTTCCTTAGTGGAACAGGCTTCCTCGGGAGGTGGTGGGCTCTCCTCCTATGGAGGTTTTCAAGCAGAGGCTCGATGGCCATCTGACAGCAATGCGGATTCTGTGAACTTGGCCAGATCACGAGAGGGAGGGCAGGAAGGGTTGCCTCAGTGCTTAGTTCTCGTGGCCCTTTCTGACATGCCCAGGGAAATGCCAATCGTCACTTCAGGGGTCAGGAAGCAATTTTTCTCCAGGCCAGTTTGGCCGGGGATCCTGGAGGTTTTTTGTCATATTCTGGGCATGGAGCAGGGGTCACTGCGGGTGTGGAGGGGGCAGGGGTCATTTCATAGAAAAAGAGCTAGGGGAACTCATTAGCATATGCCACCACCCCTGACATCACCGGAAGTGTGTCATAAGGCCACACCCCCTGACATCACCGGAAGTGTGTCATAAGGCCACACACCCCGCCCCCAATGGTCCCGGCCGCCACTGCTGACCTTGCAGCTCCACTGCTGAGCCCCATGAGGGGCCCGGCGGTGGACCTGCAAGGCCGGTGGGAGTACAAGGAAGGCCCTCCCTGGCCCCAGGCAGGCAGGGGTGGGGAGAGGCAGGGAGGAAGCAACTTACCCTCCCTCTTCTCCTGCCTCCTCCTGGCTGAATGAGGGCCGGAAGCAGGGCGGCCGGAAGCAGGGGGCGGGGCTTCGTCATGTGCCCCACCCCCCCGTACCTCACCCGAGGGAACTGTGATCCCCTGCGTTCCCCCCCGAAATGACCTCTGGGAGGGGGAGGTTTTTGTGAGTTTCCTGCAGAGTGCAGGGGGTTGGACTAGATGACCCTGGAGGTCCCTTCCAGCTCTACGATTCTTTGATTCTATGGAAGCTGCAGCTAGTGCAGAACACCACGGTGGACTGCCAGCTATCGGGAGCCCGGGATTACAGCAATGGCACTCAGGTACCGATCCACTGCCGAGCCCAATTAAAGAAGTTGGGTTTGGCCTTTAAAGCCCTTCATGCCTTGGGAGCGGGGACCACCTCCTCCCAGATCTCCGGGGCTGGCGGGTGGCCAGGGGAACTCGAGGGCCGGGCATTTGCCCTTCCTTACTCATATGTCCAGGGTGAGGTGGACCTCTGGTTCACAGGCCTACTGGAGGAGGCTTTGCAGTCCTGCGGGGTGGGCATGCGCTTCAGCCTCTCGGCTCTGGACGTGAGTTCATCCCCGGCTTGCTTGATTTCGGTGGTGTCACAGCAACGCGTCAGACAGTATCGGGCTCCGCAGGGCAGGAAGGCCCAGAGCGCGACGCACATCACCGCCTGCAAGAGGGAGAAAGGAGAAGGAGGTCGGTGGCTTGCCGCAGTCCGGGCTGGGGCATCCAGACGTTACTGTCCGTCTTCCAAAGGAATCTAATTGCCCCCTCCTCCCAGTTTGTCAACCGGATTGTTGCCAGGGGACCCGGGGCTATTGGGGCCCACACTGCGCTGTCTAGGAG
The DNA here is from genome assembly GCF_001447785.1 of Gekko japonicus. Taxonomy (NCBI): domain Eukaryota; kingdom Metazoa; phylum Chordata; class Lepidosauria; order Squamata; family Gekkonidae; genus Gekko; species Gekko japonicus. Next base: position 83,072 of record NW_015162067.1, read on the forward strand.
GGATGCCAGCCTCCAGGTGGGACCTGGGGATCCCCTGGAACTCCGTCTCATCTCCTTATTTATTATTTATTTAAAGGTAAAAGGTAAAGGTCTCCCTTGCTCGAAAGCCAGTCGAGTCCGACTCTAGGGTTGCGGTGCTCATCTCCGTTTCAAAGCCGAAGAGCCAGGGCTGTCCGAAGACGTTTCCATGGTCATGTGGCCGGCATGACTAAACACCAAGGCGCACGGAACGCGGTTCCCTTCCCACCAAAGTGGTACCTATTTATCTACTTGCATTTTCTTGCTTTCGAACTGCTAGGCTGGCAGGAGCTGGAACGAGAGACGGGAGCTCACTCTGTCATGCGGCACACGCGGGTCTCGAACTGCTGAACTACCGACCTTTCACATCCTGCAGTTCAGCGCCTTAACCACTTGAGCCACCGCAGGTCTTTATTTATTTATTATTTATTAATTTCGATTTATGTCCCGCCTTGCCTGACAAGCAGGCTCATCTTCTGAGCATGGAACTAAAGAGATCAGTTCTCCTGGGGAAAAGGGATGCTTTGGAGGGCGGACTCGGTGGCCTTGTGCCCCACTGAAGTCCCGCTCCTCCCCAGGCTCCACCCCCAAATCTCCAGGAGTGTCCCAACCTGGAGATGGCAACCCTTCCACCCCATCCCCTGCCCACGTTCAAGGCGGACCAGAGGCAACCCTACTGCCAAGTGGGCCGTACCGTTTCAGTGGACCGGGCCGGCTCAAGGCACTTTGCCACCCAAGCGAGGTCCCCCTTCTGGGGCCTGCCGCACTGCTAGCCAGGTAGGGTTGCCAGCCTCCAGGAGAGACCTGGAGATCTCGCGGCATTCCGGCTGATCTGCGGACTACAGAGATCAGTTTGCCTGGAGAAAATGTCTGCTTCGGGCGGAGGGACTCTACGGAATGATACCTTGCCAGAGTCCTTCCCCTCCCCATGATCCTACCCCGAAATATCCAGGAATTTCCCAACCCGGAGATGGCAACCCTAAAGCCAGGTCCAAGCCAAGCCCCTCATCACGGCCTCCTAAGGGCGTGGCATGGATCTGTTCGGCAGGAACACAAGCCCAGGAGATGATGGCAGTCCTCTGTCGTGCCGCTCCTGATAAGCATATGGAGCAGAGGTCCATCAGTGGCTATTAGCCACAAGGTATAGATAGGGACTCTGGGGCAAGTGATGCTCTGTCATCTTGGTGCTTGGGGGGGTCAACAGTTGGAGGGCTTCTAGTGTCCTGGCCCCACTGCTGGATCTCCTGATGGCACCTGGTATTTCTGGCCACTGTGTGACACAGAGTGTTGGACTGGATGGGCCTTTGGCCTGATCCAACACTGGCTTCTCTTATGTTCTTATGTTCCTGGCTGAGAGCGAGCGCCCTCCTAACGGTGCCAGTCAGCAGAGGAGCAGTCCTGTGCGCATGTGAGTGGAGGGTGAAATCCACCTCTGAATGCTTGGGGGAGGGGGGGGGAAAGCTTACTGAGTGGAGGAGGAGGAGGAGGAGATTGGATTTATACCCCGCCCTTCACTACCCGAAGGAGTCTCAGAGCGGCTTACCGTCCCTTTGCCTTCCCCTCCCCACAACAGGCACCCTGTGAGGAAGGTGGAGCTGAGAGAGCTCTCCCGAGAACTGCCCTTGGGAGAATGGCTCTGAGAGAACTTGTGACTGACCCAAGGTCACACCAGCAGCTGCATGCAGAGGAGTAGGCGACCAAACCCAGTTAACTCCCAGATTAGAGTCCGTGCTCCTAACCACGACACCAAACTGGCTCTCTGGTTAGACGGACCCCCTTCTCCCTGGGTGTGTTCATTTTCGACTTTTTGATTGATTGATTGATTGATTTTTTTTGCCGTCAAGTCCCAGCCTATTTATGGTGACCCCCCACAGTGTTTTCAAGACTGCTTAGCTTCCGAGATCTGATGCAACCGGTCTAGCCTCTCGGCCGTCCGGGTCGAGGCGAGAGATGACCCGAGGTGGTCTGGGATCCAAGAATTAACCCTGCTTAACAGCTGGGATCTGACGAGATCAGGCCAGCCTAGGTTATTCAAGTCAGGTCATTTCCTCCATAGAAGGAGTTTTTATTCCTCTGCAGGGAAGTGTCCAAACATGTCACACGCACACAGCTGGAGTGATTGCATCACAATTCTGTCAACTGCACCAAAGCAGCCCTTAATGTGTCCCCAGCTGCCTTTATTTCCTCACTGCCTCCCGGTACTGCTCCATAAGTCCCGTTCTATTTGCCAGTTAAGCTTGCTGGCTTTCCAAACCATCTCTGGGGCGTTTCCGTGAACAGCCGCTCGCTGCAAGCCATAGCGCTTTTCTTTTTCTAAGGTTGCCAGCTCCAGGTTGGGCAATTCCAGGTTGGGAGATTTGGGGGTGAAGCCTTGAGAGGGCAGGGCGTGGGGAGGGGAGAAACCTCAGCAGGGTGTGATGCCGTAGATTCCTCCCTCCTAGGGGTCGTTTCCTGCCGGAGCACCCCGGAGCAGCGTTCCGGCAGTAACGAGCCCAGGCCCCACCCCCTCCCAAGGGGGGAGAATTAAATGCCTGGCTTCCCTGCGCGATCTTCTCTGAGTGCCCCGCAGCCTTCGCTCAGGAAGGATGGCTCCAGCACGAATTTATTTATATATTTATATTTATTTATTAATTTAACTTTTACCCAGCTCTCCCCGCCAAGGCAGGCTCAGGGCGGCTTACATAAAGCCAATAAAACAATACACATCTCAGTGTAAAAATCCATAATAAACAATTTAAAACAGTTGGTATAATGATGGCGGTGCGGTATAATACAATGCATTTAAGAACACATTCCACGGTTCTCCACTCTGGTAGCTTAATTTATACAGTAGCCAAATTGTTCACTCACAATTTTAAGGCCAGCAGCTCACAAAGTAGAATTTTGTTCACAAGACTCCACAGCTTAGAGGGAGCATTGGCGGTGACCAGTGTTCCCTCTGAGTTAAAGTGAGCTAGATCACAGTTCTTTAGCCTCCGGCTCACACATTTCTGTCTTAGCCCAGGAAGGAGGGCTCCAGAGCAAACGAATTTATGCAGCAGCCAAATCGCTCGCTCGTGACTTTAATGCCAGCAGCTCACAAAATAGAATTTTTGCTCACAAGACTCCACAGCTTAGTGGGAGCCTTGGTTGTGAGCGAGCAATTTGGCTACTGCATAAATTAGTCTGCTCTGGAGCCATCCTTCCTGAGCGGAGACAAAAGTGTGTGAGTCGGAGGCTAAAAAAACCGGTGAGCTGGCTCACACTAACTCAGCTTAGAGGGAACACTGCATTCAGGTTGCAGTCAAAAGAGGAGAAAGAAGCTTAATCTAAAGAGGACTTTCCCTGTCACATATAGCCAGCTCATCCAGCATCACGTGTGTTGGAGTATGAAGGCATGGTCTCTATGGGAGAGACCCGCAGAGCCGTGTCTCCATGGAAGGCCATGTAGCGAGTGTGAGAGGGAAAAGGGAGAGAAGAGGGGGGGTCAGAGGGCAGCTCCCAGGTTAAGACAAAGAGAGCCATCCCATTCAAAGAGGTAACACCTATACACGCTTGGAGTGATGTAACACGCCCCAGTGCCCAAGCATGCTGAGTTGCTCCGTCCAACAGCCTGACCCTCTAACCACTACACCGTTATGCCACTGACCATATCCTGCATCTGAACACGAAACTTCTACTAGAGTAAAAAAGGTAAAGGTTCCCCTTGCTCGAACGCCAGTCGAATCCGACTCTAGGGTTGCGGTGCTCATCTCCGTTTCAAAGCCGAAGAGCCAGCGCTGTCCGAAGACGTTTCCGTGGTCATGTGGCCGGCATGACTAGACGCCAAGGCGCACGGAACGCTGTTCCCTTCCCACCGAAATGGTACCTATTTATCTACTTGCAATTTCTTGCTTTCAAACTGCTAGGTTGGCAGGAGCTGGAACTAGAGACAGGAGCTCACTCCGTCATGCGGCACACTCGGGTCTCGAACTGCTGAACTACTGACCTTCCACAGCCTGCAGTTCAGCGTCTTAACCACTTGAGCCACCGCAGCTCCATCTACTAGAGTATCTCATAGCTAAAAATCCCAGAAATCAGCTTTTGAGAGTCAAGAAGAGAATCCCCAGTCTTACCTTCCGGGCTACCATGCCATCTCACCCCCCTTAGAAGACCCTCTGCCCCTTCCAGAGCCGGTGGGCACAGAGTCTTGGGACTTACCCGTTGGACATTGGCCATGTCGGGATTCCCTGGGCACGAGTCTCGTCTCTAGACCGCTCGGGTGTCTTCCTCCCCGTCCGAGCCTGGGAATGCCGGTTTTATTGCCGGTGCCGAGAGAAAGTGTTCCATTCATCATCATCCATGCAAATCTGTGGTAGAGGGACTACCTTCTGACACCGGCTAATTGTTGTTCCTTTCCACTTACTCATATTAAATGGCACGTTGATAGCACCCGAGATTAATTCCAAGATACGGTAAGAAAACTGGAGTCGGGGGCTGGAATTCAGGACCGAGGGGCATAGATTCCAATGCAATGATTCGCGTCTGGGTTGCTAGGGGTACCCAGTTCCAGGGCCCAGGTCATCCTGGGAAACCTGTGAACCGATGGCGTTTGCTAGGGTTGCCCAGGTTCCCCTTTGCCACCTGCAGCCTACAGGGTTGCCATCTCCAGGTTGGGACACTCCTGGAGATTTGGGGGTGGAGCCTGGGGAGGACAGGGACCTCAGTAAGGCACAATGCCACAGAGTCCACCCTCCAAAGCAGCCATTTTCTCCAGGGGAACTGATCTCTGTAGTCTGGAGACGAGCTGTAATTCCTGGGGCTCCCCAGGCCCCACCTGGAGGCTGGCATCCCTAGGTCACTGTAAATATCTTCAGTGTCTTCTTGGGAATAGAAGAAGGGCCCCAGGAGCAGGGCTGCCAACCTCCAGGTGGTGGCTGGAGATCTCCTGCTATTACACACTGATTTCCAGGCGACAGAGATCAGTTCACCTGGAGAAAATGGCCACTGTGAAAGGTGGACATTATATTCCATTGAAGTCCCTCCCCTTCCCAAACCACACCCCCAAGATCTCCAGGTCTTTCCCAACCTGGCACTGGCAACCAGTGCTCCCTCTAACCAGTTGAGTCTTGTGGGCAAACATTCTACTTTGTGAGCTACTGGCATTAAAGTTGTGAGCAAGCAGTTTGGCTGCTGCATAAATTCGTTTGCTCTGGAGCCATCCTTCCTGAGCTAAGACAAAGCTGTGTGAGCCAGAGGCTAAAAAAATGTGAGCTAGCTCACACTAACTCAGCTTAGAAGGAACATTGCTGGCAGTGGCAACCCTACCCAGGAGGAATCTTGGCCCAGGGCCCGTTACGGCTCTCAGCCCCCAAATCGCTACCTGCAATTAAATATGTTTTTAGATCGTTGAGTCTTACCTTTCCTCAAATGGTAGCAGCGGCTTTCCAAATCTGACATTTCCCCAGCCATTTACCAGCTTGGTTTCTCCCACCTTTCACCCACATGCCTGCCAGAGCCGGCATTGTGAAGAGACTGTTAGCGAGGAGCTGCAAGTGTCGAGTTCAAATGTTACCTCATTGAGAAGCTCTCTGAGCGGTCTAACGCAAGCCGGGCTCCTTCCGAATATAAGGAGAGTCTCACTGGATCAGACCAAAGTGTCCAGAGTCTGCCATCTTGCTTTCAGCGGAGGCCACCCATACACTTCTTCGATGCCGGCAAACGGGGCATGAAGGCACAGACCCACCAGCCACAGGTATTCACAAGTGGACTGTCTTGGAACCGGAAGGTTCTTCAGCTGTCACACCCGAGAGAACATCCATGGCTCAGCTCTCCGCCTGCAATACGAGAATCATAATTACTTTCCAGGATTGTTGTAAGGATGACTGAAATAACACAGGAGGGGCTCGGATCACAGGTCAAATAGTATATAAATAAGAGCTGATCTTACAGATCCCGTTTGCTATTACAATTACCTAGATTACCACCGCCGAGTGGCCGGCGTGCCTATTAGGCAAGGTGCTTGAGTCATAGCTATGTAGCTTCAGTTAGTCTTGGAGGAGATGGATTATCTCGACCGGGGGCCCCCAGTATTTCTAAGCCAGTGAGCCCCTATCGATCTCACACTATTATAGGGTTGTCAGCCTCCAGGTGGGGCCTGGAGATCTCCTGGTTTTACAACTGATCTCCAGACTGCGGAGATCAGCTCCCCTGGAGAAAATGGCTGCTTTGAAAGGAAGATTCTATAGCAGGGGTGTCAAACATGCAGCCCGGGGGCCAGGTGAGGCCCCCGGAGGGCTTCTATCAGGCTCGCAGTGGAACCGGCTGTCTTCTGCTGCTTCTTCCAGTTCTGCTGCTGCTGCTGCATCATCGTAGGTTTGCAGCTTACAGATACGTACTTGAACGGCATACTCGAGATTTCAACAGCACAGACATGCAGTCATGCAGAGCAAGAAGTGTCATTTATCCGACACTGTCAGATAAACAAACTATTGCAAGGGTGCTAATGGTTTAAGCATGTTTTTATTTGTGTTTGTGTCCTTTATAAAGTGTATATCTCCACTACCTGGCGTGACATTTTGTGACACGCATGGCCCGGCCCAACAAGGTCTCATTTATGACAGATCCAGCCCTCATAACAAATGAGTTTGACACCCCTGTTCTGTGGCATTGTACCATGCTGAGGCCCCTCCCCTCCCCAAGCCCCATCCTCTCCTGTCTGCAGCTTTCTTCCAGCCCAGGCCTGGCAGCCCGACACTATAACAATTGACCGCTAGACTGCAGAGATCAGTTCCCCTGGAGAAAATGGCCGCTTCGGAGGGTGGGCCTCTGTGACATCGTCATACCCTGCTGAGGTCCCTCCCCTCCCCAAACCCTGGCCTCCCCAGGCTCCGCCCCACCCCAAATCTCCGGGTGTTTCCCAATCCAAAGCTGGGAACCCCAGCACGACAGCAGCCACAAAATGGCTGCCACAATATGGCCGCTGCAGGAGGCGTAGCCAGCCACAAAATGGCCGCCACTCCTACCTCAGTCACACAGTGAGGAGCCTTGTGCTCTGGGGACAGCTGCTGCCAGAGCAACGTTTTTTTAAAAACCTGCACAGCCAATCAGATCTTCAGAGGCCTTGCTGGGCACAAGCCCTACTAGGGTTGCCAAGTCAAAAAAGCTCACGGCCGGGGGAGCCTAGCCAGGCTCTGGGAGCCGTCCTCGGATGTGCGTGCGCGACGTCGACCACGTTGAGGGCGTGGCCTCGATCGTCGGAGGGAAAACCATAGAGTTCCCCCCGGGGCTGCATACCTGAGGGACCGCCTTTCCCCATACAGTCCCCAAAGAGCACTTCGGTCGGGGTCACAACACCGGCTGGTGACCCCGGGCCCTAAGGAGGCCAGGCTTGTGGCAACAAGGGCCAGGTCCTTTTCAGTGGCGGCTCCTATCTGGTGGAACGAGCTCCCGGAGGAGATCAGGGCCCTGCGGGACCTTGTGCAGTTCCGCAGGGCCTGTAAGACGGAGCTCTTCCGCCAGGCCTTCGAGTAGGAGCCACCACTGCCACTACCACCACCGCTCCTTCATAGAGTGATACCGCCGGAGGGCCGGGTAACATCTATCCACGACCCTAGCCCTCCCCCTCTGCTATGAAAGATGTTGGGAGTTTTATACGTGCATCCGATGGAACTGAATTTTAACTGTTTTAGCTTTTATATACTGTATGCCTTTGGTGCTCTGTTGTAAGCCGCCCTGAGCCCGTTCGCGGGGAGAGGGGGGTATAAATACAATTAAATAAATAAATAAATAATGGGATGGATGGAGGCCAGTAAACTGAGGCTCAATCCAGACAAGACTGAGGTGCTGTTGGTCAATGAATATTCTCCCTTAAGACTTGTGGAGTCGGCTTATCCTGAATGGGGTCGCACCCCCCCCACACCAAAGAGCAGGGATGCGGCTTGGGGGTCTGGCTGGATCCTGGCTTACAGTTGGAGGCACATTTCCTCTGTGGCATGCCGCACCTTTCATCCACTGTGGTTGCTCTTCAAAAAGGGTGGACTGGCCGCTGTGCTCCGGAGTTTGATCACATCCAGGTAGGATTGCCAACTCTGACTTGGGAAATTCCTGGAGATTTGGGGGTGGACCTTGGGAAGGGCATGATTCGGTGCAAGATTTCCCATCCAAGTAGTGAGCCTGCTTAGCTTCCGAGATCTGAGGAAATCAGGCTAGCCTGGGCCATCCGGAACAAGGCAAGAGATGAACAGAGGAAGTTTGCCTTTGCCTGCCTCTGCGTAGCAACCCTGGGCTTCCTCGGTGGTCTCCCACCCAAGTAGTGGGCCTGCTTAGCTTCCAAGATCTGAGGAAATCAAGCTAGCCTGTGCCATCCGGAACAAGGCAAGAGACGAACAGAGGTGGCTGGCCATTTCCTGCCTCTGCGTAGCAACCCCGGACTTCCTTGGTGGTCTCCCAGCCAAGTACTAACCAGGGCCAACACAGCTTAGCTGCTGAGATCTGATGAGACCAGGCTAACCTGGGACATCCAGGCCAGGGCACTTTGTATTTATAATGTTTTTATGGTATGGTTAAATATTGTAATTTTAATGTATTTATGCTTTTATGGAAGCCGCCCTGAGCCCGCTTGCGGGGAGTGCGGGGTATACATTTGATAATAAATAAATAAATCCCATCTCCCCCCCACACCCAAAAAAAGCCCTGAAAAACTGAATGCAGGAGTCGAATCTCCCAGGGTGCCCCTTCTGTCTTGCCAGCTCCCCCCCCCCCCCCCCCCGCCCCCCCAGAAGTTCTGGCTCCCAGCCCGGAGAGTGCAGTCAGCACGACGGGGACGTCCCTGGAGCCGGTGCCATGCCGATGTGTGTACACAGTGTTGATTTTGGGACGGCTTTCCTTGTGGTTATGTAAACTCAGGTTCCACTGCAAAGTGTTTTTTCCAGGGCTTCCCCGGTCGGAGGTATCTCCCCGTCCAACTCTCCCCACCCCGCCGGGGTCCCTTCTGGAGAAGTTAGCGGCTTCCCTCCTGAGTCATCCAGTAAAATGAGAAGCCCGGACAATGGGGTGCATTTTTTGAAAGCGGATCCCTGACCCCACTGAGTCACGGCTTCTGCCAAAGCGCTCACAACTGCTAGGAAGGCCACTAATCATTGACTAGTAGGGATGATGTGTGAAATCCAGGGTTTGCATGGCTTCTCCTTTGAAGTCCCTTTTGCCTTGCAGCCATAGTTCCCTCTAAGCTGAGTTAGTGTGAGCCAGCTCACAGATTTTTAGCCTCCAGCTCACACATTTTTGTCTTAGCTCAGGAAGTGAGGGCTCCAAAGCAAACTGATTTATGCAGCAGCCAAATTGCTCACTCACAACTTTAATGCCAGTAGCTAACAAAGTAGAATTTTTGCTCACAAGACTCCACAGCTTAGAGGGAACATTGCACTACCCAGCCTGAAAAGATCCTTGGGGGGTGTGGTGGAAAGCTCTGTCGAGTCACAACGGACTTACGGGGACCCCTGTAGGGTTTTCAAGGCGAGAAACAGTCAGAGGTCGTTTGTCATTGCCTGCCTCTGCATTACAGTCCTGGTATTCCTTGGAGGTCTCCCAACCAAATACTAACCAGGGCTGACCCTGCCATAGCTTCAAGAACTGACAAGATCCGGCTAGCCTGCCTAGCCAGGTCAGGGCACAAAGTTATTTACGGCCCCCGGTCACACGGGCCAGATAACACAGGGGGGAGGTGTGGCTGTTCGCCCCGGAGCAAAATAAAGCACGGTAGCCCGATCACACGGTCCCCCGAGTCTCCGCGCTTAGGCTGTTAGCTGGCGATCACGCGGCGATGCTGGAGCGTGGCAAAGAAGCGGCACGGCAAGCGTTTCGCGTTTGTGCCCATGCGCAGTTCCGTGGAGCTGCACTGCTTCCAGTTACGTGTTTGTGCGCGTGTGCTTATGAGAAACATCCGGTTTGCGACAGGACGGGGACGGGCGCCGGATGCCACAGGATACTAGCGCTCCCACGATCAGACGCCTGCCCCATCCCGCACTTTCCAAGGTACTTTTTTACGGCGCATCTTTGGCGGGAAGCCATGGGTTCACCATGGGAGCTCTACGCTTCCCAGATGTTGCCCCCACGGGGCGGAAACCGCGGGGCGAGGGCGGGCATCTGATCAAGTTTCCAGTGGTAGCTTGTGGCATCCGGTGCCCGCCCATGTCCTGTCACGAAAAAGGGGTTTTTCCCCAAGTCTCCATGGGATGCGCACAAGCACCCAACGGCACATGCGCACACTTCGGTTAAAAAAAACCCACAACCCCCGCCACGCCGCTTCTTTGCCGTGCTGCAGGACTGACGTATGATCGGCACCTCCCCCCGAACCACGGGACGTCGGTGGGACGTTTGATCCGGCGGCCACGCAGTAGTTCGCTCCGGGGCAAACAGCCACGCCTCCCCCTCGCGATATCCGGCCCATGTGATTGGGGCCTGTAGTTAGTTTAAAACTTATGAGATGTGGAGTAGACATCCTATTCATGATGAAGTGACCTTTAGCATGGTCATTGGCATTTAGGGTTTCCTCCTTCCTTCCTTTGTTCTAAGATCAGAACATCTTGGAGTGACCGGTAACTATAAAGATGTAGCTAGCTAGCTGGACTCTTTATTGTTTTCTATCCTCTCATCTAACTCTTCCTAATATCCTTAGTAAACTTTCTTTTAGCTAATTTACATGTGTGTACATGCAGGCCACGGTGGCTCAGAGGTTAAGACACTGAGCTGCAGACCGGAAGGTCTGTAGTTCGGCAGTTCGAGACCTCACTGCCGCGTGACGGAGCGAGCTCCCCAGCTCCTGCCAACCTAGCTGTTCGAAAGCAAGAAATTGCAAGTAGATAAATAGGTACTGCTTCGGTGGGGAAGGTAACAGCTTTCTTTGTGCCTCGGTGTTTAGTCATGCCGGCCACATGACCATGGAGAAGTCTTTGGGCAGCGCTGGCTCTTCGGCTTGGAAATGGAGATGAGCATCACCCCCTAGAGTTGGATTCGACTAGCTTTGGAGCAAGGGAAACCTTTACCTTTAGTTCCATACTCTTTTACTCTGCTAAATTTTTACAACACATTCCTTGTCTGTCTCCAGATTGCTACTCTTAGGGCAAATTTCCCCCCTTCTCGGAAGTGCCATAGTCAGTCTTACCCTCTCTCTCAGCTAGAGATGTAGTTAGGAACCTCTCTCTCTCTCTCTCTCTCTCTCCTCTTTCCTATCAAGTACATTAGTTCCTAAATAAACCTTTATCTCCTCTTTAATCAGGTTGTGCACCGTTGCTGTGTTAATTACTCTGCCAACAGCCCTCTCCATTCTTCATCTCCCTGTTAAATAGAGACCAAAGGACTGTTTTTGTTTTTTAAATTGGTATATAGCAGCTGTAGGGGATTTGGGATGGGGCCATTGGGAGGGCTTGGTGTTAAGCTCCCAGGATGGATAATAGCAGCCAAAAACAATGCAAAACACAAGGGCTTCTACAAAAGAAGTGATGTTTTTGAAACTCTGGGATGCTGTCATTCTGCAGAAACTTTGGGACGGTATATGGCAACGCTGATGTAACGTAGGCCGGTTGCTCAAGCAGCAAACAAAAGACATGCGGCAGCTACACCTGACGAGTCCAGAACGCCTTGGGAAACCCAAGAGGTTAGTCCTCGTGAAGAATTACTCCAGCATGGAAAGCACCAATCAGTGGAACAGTTGCTGAACGACTCTATGATGCCACCTCCAGTAATGAATGCCTACAGGTGCAGTGCTAAGAGCATCCGGCTACAATCTGGGAGACCGGGTTCGAATCCCCACTCTGCCCTGGAAGCTTGCTGGGTGACCTTTTGGTGTAGAGCCAGTTTGGTGTAGTGGTTAAGTGCGCGGACCCTAATCTGGGAGAGCCGGGTTTGATTCCCCACGCCTCCACTTGCAGCTGCTGGATGTCCTTGGGCAAGCCCTAGTTCTGACAGAGCTGTCCTCGAAAAGAGCAGTTTCTGTCAGAGCTCTCTCAGCCCCGCCTACCTCACAGGGTGTCTGTTGTGGGGGGGAAGGGAAAGGAGTTTGTAAGCTGCTCTGAGACTTCGAGTGAAGGGCGGGGTATAAATCCAATCTCCTCCTCCTCCTCCTCCTCTTCTGCCATTGTAACATGCATCTTATTCTCTGAGACCTCTGATATATGTGGACAAATGAATTAAATTAGTAACTCGTGCTTCTCATTTTGTGGACCCCTGTGAAGCGGTCCTCGGACAAAATTCGCAAGGTGGCCCAGAAATGTGGAAAAACAGCCCTATGGAGATGTAGGGTTGCCAACTCAGGGTTGGGAAATACCTGGAGATTTGGGGGGTGGAGCCTGAGAAGAGCAGGTTTTGGGGAGGGGAGGGACTTCAGTGGAGTATAATGCCACAGAGTCCACTTTCATAGCGGCCATTTTCTCCGGGTGAACTGATCTGCCTGGAAATCAGTAGTAACAGTGGGAGACCTCCAGCCACAACCTGGAGGTTGGTAACCCTATGCTGAACCTCACCTACAGTTTAGTCACTGGGCATTATTTATTTTGTAATTTTTTTTTAAAAAAATTCACCCTTGTTCTGAGGAGCTCTGAGAAATCCACACGGTTCTCTCATTCAAATAATGTCCGCGCTGGAGGTCAAATTTTTATCTGTTTTGGGAGATGTCACTGAAGTGTTTCCCATAAATGACTGGGAAAGAGCCACCTTTTTCCCACGAACCCTCAATTTCTTGGCACGTGCGCTCTGAAGAGAGATGCTCTGTCTCCTTGGAACACTTTTTTGTTTCGGAGAGAAATCGCAGCCGGGTTTCTAGGCCTATTGAGGCGATTTGCATTTGATTCCGCGGGCTTTACCCTGTGGCTTAGCTGGGCAGGAAAATACCTGGGCAGTTAGCTGACAACAAGACAGGTCACCATAGCGAAGTAAACAGAATGGGAATCCCATGAACTGCAGTGCCGGGAACAGCTGGGGGGTAGACATGGGGCACGTGAGAGAGTAATAGCAGGCTCTGGGGGGCACAGTTGGATCTTGATCCTGGTCTGCACCCCCTCGAGTTCAGCCCTGGAATGCCTGTCAAAGTCTACCCTGGAACAGGTGCAGGAATAATAAGAGCAAGATCTCTCTGAGTGTGTACAGAGTGCCCCTTTCCCAGTATCATCGAGCAACTGCAAGCCACACACAAAGGGAAGCAATTCCAGGAAGCGCTTTCCATCTCGATTTGCAAAGATTAATCACAGATTCTGAAGAACTTGGGTGCAATCAGCCATTGGTTAATCGATGGTGAGATGGTCACTCAAAGGTGGCGTTATACCTTGAGAGACAGCATGGTCCAGTGGCTAGAGCGATGGTCTTCCAGTTCTACTCCCACACAAAAACTCTTCATGAACGGCTCTAATTCCTTCTTTGTCAGGAAAGGGATAATAAAAGGCAGGAAGAAATGGCTGTGCATCAGAGATGGGGGTGGGGGCAGATTGCCACTTTTCCCGTCTTAGGATCATAGAATCACACAGGGTTGGAAGGGGCCATACAGGCCATCTAGTCCACCCCCCTGCCAGCGTTCCCTCTAAGCTGAGTTAGTGTGAGCTAGCTCACAGATTTTTAGCCTCCGGCTCGCACATTTCTGTCTTAGCTCAGGAGGGATGGCTCCAGAGCAGCCTGATTTACGCAGTAGACAAATCCCTCGCTCACAACTTTAATGCCAGAAGCCCACAAAGTAGAATTTTTGCTCACAAGGCTCCACAGCTTAGAGGGAACATTGCTGCTCAATGCAGGATCAGCCTAGAGGAAGGGTGTCAAACTCATTTGTTATGAGAGCCCAATCTGACATAACGGAGACCTTGTTGGGCCCGGCCACGTATGTCATAAAATGTAATGCCAGGTAGCAGAGATGTCAACTTTATAAAGGACACAAACACAAAGATATTTTTACTTAAAATAATAACATGCTTAAAAGATGAGCACTCTTGCACAATATCTTGTTTAACAGTGTCTGATAACTGATAACTCTTGCTCTGAATTATTGAAGAAGAAGAAGAAGAAGAAAAGAGATTGGATTTATACCCCGCCCTTGACTACCCAAAGGTGTCTCAGTGCGGCTTACAAACTCCTTTCTCTTCCCCCTCCCCACAACAGACACCCTGTGAGGTAAGTGGGGCTGAGAGAGCTCTTGACAGAAACTGCTCTTTTTCAAGAACATTTCTTATCAGAACTACGGCTTGCCCAAGGTCATCCAGCCAGGTGCAAGTGGAGGAGTGGGGAATCAAACCTGGTTCTCCCAGATTAGAGTCCACGCACTCAACCACTACACCAAACTGGCATCAAAATGTCTGTGCTGTTGCAATCCTGAGTATGCTGTTCAGGTGTATATCTGTAAACTGCAAACCTACGATGATGCAGCAGCAGCAGAACTGGAAGAAGCAGCAGAAAACAGCCAGTTCCACTGTGGGCCTGATAGAAGCCCTCTGGGGGCCTGATCCAGCCCCCGGACCGCATGTTTGACACCCTGGCCTGGAGCATCCCTGACACGTGTTTGTCCAGCTGCAGCTTAAAGACTGCCAGGGAGGGGGAGCTCACCACCTCCCGAGGCAGCTGATTCCACTGTTGCACAACTCTTCCTGTAAAACGTTTTTTCCTAAGATGCAGCCGGTACCTTCCTGCCCTTAGTTTAAACCCCTTATCGCGAGTCCTCTCCTCTGCTTCAACAGGAACGGCTCCATGCCCTCCTCCTCCAAGTGACACAGCCCTTCTACGACTTCAAGAGAGCAACCATGTCCCCCCTCAGCCTCCTCTTCTCCGGACTGAGCATTCTTGCTGTGAGAGGTTTCATCTACAAAGCGCTGAGCAAAGCGGTCACACCAAGCCACCTCCTCTCGCAGATCGGATCCCAAATGGGCCTCTGCCACTTGGAACAGCTCTGGCAGCCTGTACGGTGCACTGTGCTTTAAAATGAACTGTCAACAGTATTCCAAACGGGGCTGTGCCATAGATCTATATAGGAACATTACTATATAGACTGTTTTGTTTTCGGTCTCTAACTTAATAATCCCCAGCCTAGGAGGCTGAAGTTGGTTCCTTATTCGCACTTCCTTATTCATTCCTTATTCGTTCCTTATTCGTGTAGTCATTCAGAAACACTAGGGAGAGTGAGTTGGAAAGCTCTGAACCCCAAAATAAGGTCTGGACCACCACGTATCATATACCCCCACATTCACAGGACTCTCCCCTTCGAGGGGACACATTCTGTGTGCTGGTCCAAAGCGCGGTTCTGGTGCCAGCTGCTCCAAAGTGCAGTGCCCCCAGGACAGTCACACAGGCAGAGACTGGAGCCAGGCTGCACCCCAAAATAATCTTTGGACCACCCCAAATGACACATCCCCACGTTCTGGGGACTGGGCCCTGCAAGGTGACATACAGTGATGCCCGGTCCAAACACCAGTTCAGATGCCACAAGCTTCTACAAGCCACAAGAGAGCCAGTTTGGTGTAGTGGTTAAGTGCATGGCCTCTAATCTGGGAGAACCGGGTTTGATTTCCCACTCCTCCACTTGCACCTGCTGATGTGACCTTGGGTCAGTCACAAGCTCTGGCACAGCTGTCCTTGAAAAAGAGCCGTTTGTGTCAGAGTTCTCTCAGCCCCACCCACCTCACAGGGTGTCTGTTGTGGGGAGGGGAAGGGAAAGGAGTTTGTAAGCCACCCTGAGACTCCAAGTGAAGGGCGGGGTATAAATCCAATCTCTTCTCTTCTTCTTCTTCTATTCGCAGGCCTTCCCGAGGCCTGTATTTCAAAGGAGGTTTGAATAAGGAAGTGCCCCCTGAACCCAAAATGAGGTTTGGACCCCCACACCTCATACACCCCCATCTTCAGCGGACCCTCCCCTTCGAGGGGACACGTTCTGTGTGCTGGTCCAAAGCGCGGTTCTGGTGCCAGGGGCTCCAAAGAGCAGTGCCCCTAGGACAGTCACACAGGCAGACACTGGAGCCAGGCTGCACCCCA
>NW_015162067.1:99457-99653 GCF_001447785.1 Gekko japonicus
TCAGATTCCTAAAACCAAACTGATCTCCAAGGTACCACTGTGGGCAGTCCATGTGTGTGATTACGTAATGATTGGGGAGTACGCCACATGTGATTATTGCAAGTGTCCATGGGATGCTTTTAGGCCTGAAAGAACTTACAAAACATAGCCCACAGTGGGTTTTTTTATGTAGGATTATTTTTTCAGACCTATTTCA
>NW_015162067.1:101877-102000 GCF_001447785.1 Gekko japonicus
AACATCTACTACAACTTAGAATTAAAAAAACTCTTGTCAAGATATATTCGGACACTGCCATTATGGAGTGGCATAATGCTGCAATCCAAATCGTGTCCACAAACCAGAGACAGTAATTCAAAT
>NW_015162067.1:102431-138542 GCF_001447785.1 Gekko japonicus
CCAGATCTGAAAAAAGAGATCAAGGCATTACAGAACAGTGTGGAAGCAGTTAACATTCTGCTGCGAGTGAATGCCGCCTTCTCAGAAAAGAAGTGGAGTACAGGAAAAATGGAATGGCTGCTGCAATTTGAGAGGTTCAAGGGGAAGAGTTTATGGGACTGCTATGGAACTGAAGAGGAGATGGTAACTTCACCCTTCTCTTACTTTTGGCATACCACACAGACCTCCACTTGCAGCAACCAAGATTGTTCAGAAAAGGAATGTAATATTAAGTCTTCGGAGATCGTTCTGTGGTGAGTATACATTCATAGAATTTAAAGCACTTGGGAAATACATAGGGGTCTCTGCAAAGCAGAGTTGTATCTGTGATGTTTCACATCATGACTATTGGTCAGAAAAGTAATCTTCAGTGGTTTTCTTTCTTTTGCGAATGTAGTCTCAGTGATACCCAGGAAATACAGGAGGCTCTGAATGTATTCCATGAACCATCTTCTTTGCCATGCACAATGTACTTTATTGAGAGAGAACTGCCCATCAATGATCAGAAAGATTGCCTCACATCTGACCACGGCACAAGGTAAATGAAATATTCTCTGTGAAATATTCATGATCCAAGCAATTAAGTCAGTGCCTGACAGCACACAGGAATGTCACACAAACACTGATGACAACAAATCATTCCATCTTTTAGCCCACTGGAAGGCATGTTTTGCTACCCAAGTGGGAGAAGTTCATTTTCTGGGTGTCAAGATGTAAACAACGTGGCAATCCCCATTTTCTCTATTCACCATATGTTTGGGTAGTGGTGGAATTGTTTAACAAGGCACTGTGATCACCATTCTATGAACTTGAAGAGGTGAGGGGGCTGTTTCATGCGTGACTCCGATAAAATACCTAGCAAGTGGCTTTAAAAATAAATGATGTGTTTGGTCCTCCCACTGTATGTTCTAGAATTGTGGTTATCTGCTGACTGGACTCATTATGAGGTATATAACACACCCTTTCGATATTTGTTTCAGAATCACATTAAAGAAATGCAGAGGCACACGCCAACTGGGCTCCCGCTTATTTGCCAATGGACTGCCATGCATGCTTATTATCACAATTGCTGTCAATGGTCCATACAGAAACACCAACCAGTTTGACCCACGGAACTCCCCAGCTGCCATCTCAGTGCATACCATTAAGTATGTCGCAGACACAGTCTCCAACAGTTAATATATTATGTATTGTTATTCAAAAGTCCATGGAAGGAAATCATGATGTTTTCTATACTTACTTCCTAAAGAAGTCATTTTTTAAAAGAAGGAATGCATCCCTCCCTTCCCCCCACCCCAACAGCATAGTACATGTACGAGTACACACAAAAATTAACAATCTCTTCTCTTCTCCATAACTTATAACACAGGACAACATTTTGTTTGCTTCCACAAATTTGGAAAGAATGGCAACTGGCATCTATGTGATGAACTAAAGGAACAACAAAGCTCAGGACACGGCAACATAGAGGCCACAGAAGCTGTCTTCAGTAATTTTCTGAGGAAGCATCCACTTTCCAACCACATTGTTGCTTTACGTCAATCATGAACGTTACTATTCCCTCCCCCAGCCCAGGAGGGAACACTCAGATTTCCAGTGACACTTCTTCCAAAGTATATTAAACAAGGTTGCAGCACACATTTTTCTATGACTTATTATTTCATGATCCATACTGGACTTCCAGTTAACTATAGCGTGAGGGTCAAGGGCAGGAAGGCCACCAGGAAACAGGTGACACGAGTGTAAATATACTATTTAGACCATATGACACCATAGGTAGACCTGGATCCTCATCAGCATTCTTTTCACTAGCCCAGTTTCTACTTGGGGCTTTCCAGACTCACTTCCAAGAAAAGTCCCTGAACTTCCCAGGTGACACCTTACTGAGGTGACATTAAAAATGTTTTAAAAGTTAAGTAAATAACTTTGTAATTGGCAGACAGTTTTGCACAGAACAATACAAAAATCTACCCAAGTGTGATTGGCGGTCTGGACCTAATACACCTCAAGCAATGGAAAGTAGGGATATGGGATGTTATACTGCAACATTTCAGTATGGAAAGCCATATTCGGACTATGCAAAATTTGAATATGAATAGGAAAGAAGTCAGGATGCAAAGCTGCAGTGTGCTTTCTTAAGCAGCTTGATTGGGACATGGTTGTGGGACGTTAGCAACTATGGTAAAATAAGAATCCCTTAAGCCCTGATAGATCCATCCTTGTGAATGAATTCAAATTGAGCAATCTTAGGTCCTTATCAGTAATAGATGCTTCTGTAAGGAGTGTTAATCCTCATTCAGCGGGGGTCACTTCCTTATTCAAATCTCCTTTGAAATTCAGGCCTCCGGGAAGCCCTGCAAAGTCAAGTTCCTGGCATCAGAACAAGTGTATGAAGTGTGGGGGTCCAAAATCTCCTTTGACATACAGGCCTCGGGGAAGGCCTGCGAATAGAAGCTTGTGGCATCAGAACCGGTGTTTGGACTGGGCATCACTGTATGTCACCTTGCAGGGCCCAGTCCCCAGAACGTGGGGATGTGTCATTTGGGGTGGTCCAAAGATTATTTTGGGGTGCAGCCTGGCTCCAGTGTCTGCCTGTGTGAATGTCCTGGGGGCACTGCACTTTGGAGCAGCTGGCACCAGAACCGCGCTTTGGACCAGCACACAGAATGTGTCCCCTCGAAGGGGAGAGTCCTGTGAATGTGGGGGTATATGATACGTGGTGGTCCAGACCTTATTTTGGGGTTCAGAGCTTTCCAACTCACTCTCCCTAGTGTTTCTAAATGACTACACGAATAAGTAACGAATAAGGAATGAATAAGGAAGTGCGGATAAGGAACCAACTTCAGCCTCCTCCCCAGCCTGGAGTTTTCCTTTTCACACCCTGGGTCAACATTTCCCTCCAGCTTATTCTGTTGTGAACTCCTTTGTTATCTGTATGTCAACGTGCTGCTATTTACGTATCCCACTATATGTGATATTTATTGCTCAGTTACTTATGCGTCTTGACTCTAATTAGCTGTTCCTGGCAACTAGCCCCCCCCCCTGTAATATTTGAGGAAATCTCAGTGTATGTGAAGAAGCGTGCACCCGCTGAGTCTCTGTTCTGCATGTACGAAGGGCTGAGCTTGGTTTGTCTTGAGGGTGCCACCTCGGGACTCCAATTTCATTCTCACGTCTCTCTGTTAACTCTTGCATTTCCAGTGCTAATTTGCTGCCATCCATTGATCCTACTGGCCACCTGTTCCAATTCCAGGGACTGCATAATCCATGCTCCCTCTAAGCTGAGGAGTCTTGTGAGCAAAAATGCTCCTTTGTGAGCGACTGGCATTAAAGTTGTGAGCGAGCGATTTGGCTATATTGCACAAATCAGTTTGCTCTGGAGCCCTCCTTCCTGAGCGCAGACGAAAACGTGTGAGCTGGAGGCTAAAAAAAACGTGAGCTGGCTCACACTGACTCAGCTTAGAGGGGTCACTGCTGCATCTAGGCTCTGAGCGGCCCCTCCTGATGGCGTACCCCCACCCTCTTTTTCCTATAACCACCTTTTGAGATTTCATTCCCGTTTTGTCTGAAGAAGTGTATTTTGCAGACGAAAGATGACGCGTTGAATAAAACTTGGCTGGTCTCAACGGCGCCCCTGGACTCAAACTTTGTTCTGCGGCTTCTGACCAACACGGCGACCCACCTGAATCAGGGCCGGCTCACTCACTAGGCGAACTAGGCATTCGCCTAGATTCTACTATTGCATTTCTGTGGTATTTTTCTTGTCACTTTCTGTGGTCCCAGTATTAATTTGTAGCAGGTCTGATGCACACGTGCAGGGCCGGCTCACTCACTAGGCGAACTAGGCATTCGCCTAGAGTGTCAGGCCCTGGATGGGGTGCCAAACTGCGCCTACCCCCGCCAAAAGCCCACACGCCATTGCCGCTCCCAGCTGCATGGTGTGTGAGGCACGAAAGGAGCCGACCAAGGCGGGTTTTGCCTTTCCTCGCTCCTCCACGCTTCATCGCGCAGACGCCCCCCCCACACCGGAAGCAGCCTGCCCAGCGATTGTCACAGCCCGCAGGGGTAGGTGGCGGGCTCACTCTCGGCCGTTGCTCATGGCTGGGGCTGCGCTCCGGCCCCACCTCCCCCCCTGGGCCCTGCACCTGAGGCAGCTTGGCGAGAGGAGGGACCGAGGGGGGAGGAGTAGAAGGCGGGGCGGTGGCATCGTTGACTGGGGGTTTGGGCGGGGATGCCCACCTCCTTCCTCTGCCTTACTTTGGCCAGACCATTTTCCCTGAAGTGCAAGGAAGGCCCAATGAAGAGATGGGGGGAGAGGAGCGGGGGGAGCGGGCACCACAAGCTGGCCTTGCCTAGGGCGCAGAAACACCTCGGGCCGGCCCTGACCTGAATCTATCCAGCTATTCACCACAACCTCAAGATCCCTCTCAGGCTGCCAGCATCCAGGTAGGGTTTCGAGATCTCCCACTATTTCAATTCATCTCCAGATTAAAGAGATCAGTTCCGCTGGAGCAAATGGCTCCTTTGGAGGGCGGACTCCATGGCAGGGGTGTCAAACATGCGGCTCGGGGGCCGTATCAGGCCCCCAGAGGGCTTCTCTCAGACCCACACAGGAACTGGCCATCTCCTGCTTCCAGTTCTGCTGCTGCTGCTGCATCATCGTTTGCTTCGCCAGACTCTCTCAGTCATGCTTTAACCTGGGTCCCAGACTCAGAACTCTGAGCATGAGATTTCTGTGCTGAATGCCAATAAATCAAAAGTAGGTTTGCAGCTTACAGAGCTAATCTTTTGAGCATTTAAGTAAAAAAAAACAACCTTTGTGTTTGTGTCCTTTATAAAGTGTATATCTCCGCTACCTGGCATTACCTTTTATGACGCACATGACCCGGGCCAACAAGGTCTCATTTATGTCGGATCCGGCCCTCCTAACAAATGAGTTCGACACCCCTGCTCTATGGCATTGTACCTTGCTGAGGCCCCTCCCCAAACCCCACCTTCCCCAGGCTCCACCCCCAAAATCTCCAGGTACTTCCCCACACAGAGCTGGCAACTTAACTTTCCCTCTCAGACTCTGCCAGTTGGCAGCCCACCAGCAGATTTTCTTCTTGCTCCAAGGGGCATCGGCTTATACTTTCTGAACTGTTTCCCACTCACCTAAGTTGGAGAGCTCTTCACGATCCACCTTTCAGCACCCCAAATAATGCTGTCACACACAAACTGGGCCACTGCACTGCTCACCCCAATTCTAGGTAATTTATGAACAAATTGAAGGCAAATAAAGTGGAAACGGTGCCCTGAATCCTCTTTGTGTTTTTAATTGGCACTATGAACATTTGACCCAAGTCCGTTCTTTTCTGTCACTCTGTGTATCGTCCTCCTCTGTTACTTCAGTTACTCCAGTTTGGTGTAGTGGTTAAGTGTGCATACTCTAATCTGGGAGAACCAGGCTTAATTTCCCACTCCTCCACTTGCAGCTACTGGTTGACCTTGGACAAGCCATAGTTCTCTCAGAGCTGTTATCTCAAGAACAGTTCTCTCAGAGCTCTCTCAGCCCCACCCACCTCACAGGCTGTCTGTTGTGGGGAGGGGAAGGGAAAGGAGTTTGTAAGCCGCTCTGGGACTCCGAGTGAAGGGCGGGGTTTAAATCCAATCTCTTCTTCTGTTCTTATACTTGGCCTTTCTCCTTAATCTTAGCAAACAGGTCTCCCTTTTTTTTAATCTGATGGGATCTTCACCATCCCTCCTAATCCTAACCGGCTGTCCTTGTTCTTCTACCCCATCGGCCCTTTTCAAGCCTCAACATGCCTGTTTTCCACTTAAGGAATGTTGAGGAGCACTTGTTTTGGGCTATTGTGGTACAAACAGAAGGAAACTGGGTTTCAGTGTTATTCCCTAAAATTTAAACAAGACTTAAAATAGCTCGCTAGTGCCCTTTCAAACCCCACCCTTCCTCCAGAGGGCTCAGAGTGGTGTGCGTGGTTCTCTTTTCCCCATTGTATGATGACAGCAACCCTGCGAGGTAGGTTGAACTGACTGGCCAAAGGTCGCCTGGTGGAATTCATGGCAGAGATGGGATTTGAAACCAGCCCCCAGATCCTAGTACACCAGTTTGGTGTAGGGCTCTTTTTGTAGCAGGAACTCTTTGCATATCAGGCGACACACGTCTAATGTAGCCAATCCTCCAAGACCTTACAGAGCTCTTCTTACAAGAGCTACTGTAAGCTCTTGGAGGATTGGTTACATTAGAGGTGTGTCGCCTAATATGTGAAGGAGTTCCTGCTACAAAAAGAGCACTTTGTTGTTAGGAGCATGAGCGCAGACTCTAATCTGGAAGAAACAGGTTTGATTCCCCACTCCTCCACATGCAGCTGCTGGTGTGACCTTGGGTCAGTTACAAGTTGTTTCAGAACTGTTCTTTCAAGGGCAGTTCTCAGCAGAGCTCTCTCAGCCCCACCTACCTCACAGGGTGTGCGTTGTGGAGAGGGGAAGGGAAAGGGATTGTTAAGCCGGAGACTCCTTCGGGTAGTGAAGGGCAGGGTATAAAGCCAATCTATTCTTCTTCCTCTTCTATACCATACTACTTTCTCTTCTACCCAGTGTACATTTCACCTTGGTGTAAGCCTCATTCAACACAGTAGGACTTTCTTTCCAGTAAACTCACATAGGACCAGGCTGAAAGCCAGATTTTTGTGACTCTATCCCATGAATTTTTCTGCTAGGATAAAAATATTCAAGTCCTTAATATGCCTCAAGAAAACTCCTGTTTGGGTTTGGAAAGGATGTCTGACATTCAAACCATTGCTTCTGAATGCAGAAAATGTGAATATTTTGCAAACGTGTGCGAAAAAAATATCTGTTTCTCTTACTACGTTGCGTTTATTAATTACTAGCCTGCTACCCGTGCTTCGCTATGGTATTTAAGTTCCGTAAATCCAGTTATAATACTGAAATTTGAAATGTGACATTTGTTGTAGGAATTCTAACAGAGAAGATTGTAGTGTAAGAAAAGTGAGCCATATGTACTTTCCGCCCCCCCCTCTACTGAAGGACCTCTCTCTAGACCACATTGGTGGCTCTGCCCTCAGGTGATAGGAGCAGGCCACATAGACCTGTCCATTTAAGAAGCAGTCGTCTGTTAAATCCACTCCTGCTACCTTCCACGAAAGTGATGGCCTCTCTACTTGTGTTCCTGGACTGTTTTGCTCATATGGAGACTGTGTTGTTCTGAGCACCTCAGGGTGATCTTGCTGGTACTTGGCCTGTGCAGCTCAGTGCACTGCAGGAGTACTATGTGCAAATGTCTTTGCCGCATTCCTAAATTGCCTCCTCCTTGTAGCGTTAGTGGGGGCAGTAAGAGGTGAGAGGTGTGAGGGGGAGTTGGTGTGAGGGAGTGGTGATGTGGTGGACATTTCTTCAGGTTCATGAGGGAGGCACGCATTGAAATGGCTCCTAGAAATGTCCTTTACTATCTCCCCATAAACATTCATACCCTGGCCCTGCTCCTACACCTGACAGACACCGGCCTGTCTGGTGTTGGGGGGGATTGTATTTAAAGGCATTGGGGAGGCTGGGCCAGCAGCAGTGCTTGACTTACTGTCGCTTTAAGGGCTTCCTTTCACGTTGAATGAGTTGCACCTGTGGAATGCTGTGAGATGTATTTAATCTGAGAAGTGCTTAGAGTGTGGTGCTGTGAGAATATGGAACTCTATGAAGGCATAGCCCATTTTGAAATTGGTATTGTAAACGGAATGCACTGAGACTGATTTTCAGGTATGTTTTTAATTGGTTGTAACAGCATTTCTTGGGATGTATGGGCTTCATACACATATTGCAAAATGTTTTTAGAATGTCCTTGTATTTTCATAGTGACATCCTTCACTGGTTCCGACTGGTGGAACGCGGAGGATACTGAGGAAGCTAGCAATCCCGTAGTTCTTCTTTTGAAACCGTTCCAGTGTTCCTTTCTGGAAATTCTGGAGTAGATCTCTTCTGGAAGCTCGCTTTCCTCCTTTATACTGTGAAGGATATTGTCCATTAGGAGGGACTGAGCGCCTTGGGAGTGTTTGGGACTTTGTGAGCCATATATAGGACTGATGTTTAATCCTTTATGCCCTGATTATAAATTGTATGCTGTATGAATACTTTTACTTAGGATTTGGAAATTGTACAAATGGTTTGCTTATTTGTCTATAAATGATCTTCTCTTTAATTATTTGTGGATTTTTGAAATTGGTATTGATGCCACACACAGCTAATTTAAGTGTGTGTGTATATATATATATATAATACACACACACATATACTGTGTGCAATGCTCTCTCTAAGCTGTGGAGTCTCGTGAGCAAAAATTCTACTTTGTGAGCTACCGCCATTAAAGTTGTGAGCAAGTGATTTGGCTACTGCATAAATTAGTTTGCTCTGGAGCCCCATCCTTCCTGAGCGAAGACAAAAATGTGTGAGCCGGAGGCTAAAGAACTACGAGCTAGCTCACACTAACTCAGCTTAGGGGGAACGCTGAGCGTGTCTCACTATTATATTGGATGAGTCTCCGGGTTTGGAAGGTGGGATCTGTGGCCTTACGCCCCTTCCCAAACCACCCCTTTCTCAGACTCCACCCCACCCCATCTCCAGGAATGTCCTCGGCAGCCAGGGCATCACGCCCGACAATCCACCCTCCCAAAGCAGCCCTTTCCTCCAGAGGAACTGATCTCTGTAGCGGGGCCAGGGGGGAGGCTCAGTTGCCATTCCGGGAGGTGTCCCCCCAGGCGCGTAGCTAATGTGGGGGCCCATGGGGCCTGGCCCCCTAGCTTTTCTTCCAGGCCCACTCCCCCCTGGGCTGGCCCCAAAGCGAATTAATGTAATTAACTTTGATTTAATGAGCTCCACCACCCCTGAGGCCCCCTCCCCCCCAAAAGCCCTAGCTACGGGGCTAGAGGGAGGTGGCTGTGCCCCCCCCCCCCGCGCGCCATGGAAGTCAACGTGGCTCGTATGGAGGCCTCTCCTGTTGGGAAAGCAGGGAGCCACTAGGACCCAGCGAAGCTGGAGGGAGGGAGGAAGGGCTGGAGAAGGCGATGGGGGCTGTGCGGGGTGGGGGGGAGAGAGAAAGGCCTGGCCGGGCTCCAAGTCCAGCTGCCGCCTGGCCTGCCTCCTTTTCGGCGCGGCGCAGGAGGGCACGCAGAGGCGGGGGAAAGGGCGCAGAGGTGCGCGCCCTAGGGCGGCGGGAGACCCGGGAGGAGAGGTCCCTTGTTTTTATGTTGTTTTAACTGTTGTTATGGCAATTGCCTCTGTTGTAGCCGCTCTGAGCCCGTTGGGGAGGGCGGGGAGCGGGCTCCGGAGGGCGCAGGGGGGCGCCGCCGCCTGAAAGTTGCACCGACCGGCCCGGGAAGTCGTGTGGCCGTGGAGCGCCCGGGAAGAAAGGCGACGTGGATGGCATTGGTTGGTTGGCTGAGCGCCGGAGCATGGCCGGGGGAGCGGGGTGGCGGCGTCGGCCGGCCTGGGGTCGAGCCCGGCACGGAGGACGGGACTTCCCCCGGGTTTGGGTTTGGCTTAGAGGCCCGACTCCGGTTCTGGGTTGAATCCCGGCGCCTGGATTCGGCCCCGGGACCTTTCCCTGGGTCTCTGCAGGCTGATTGGCAGGGGGCGTGACCAGGGGAGGTTGCTCTGCTCTGCAAAAGGTGCAGAACCGAATTAAGTTTGCGAAAGGTTTGGGGGAGAGGGCCCTGTGGCCCATTCTTTGGAATTGAGGGGATCTCCCCCCCCCGCCCCGAATTTTATTTCATCTGTGCCTTTGGCTCAGTGGAGAGAAACTTACTAAATATGGATGCCGAAGAATGTCATTATTTCGGCCACTTGATGCTTATTTTCGCCATTGGTGTTTTCAGATTGCTCTGCTCTGCAAAAGGTGCAGAACCGAATTAAGTTTGCGAAAGGTTTGGGGGAGAGGGCCCTGTTGCCCATTCTTTGGAATTGAGGGGATCTCCCCGCCCCGGCCCTGAATTGTATTTCATCTGTGTCTTTGGCTCAGTGGAGAGAAATTTACTAAATATGGATGCCGAAGAATGTCATTATTTCCGCCACTTGATGTTTATTTAAGCCATTGGTGTTTTCAGATTGCAGGTTACTTGGATCTGGAATGGAAAGCCAGCCCTGGATGGATGTGCTGCATCGGTTTTGGATTCGGGGAGGAAATTCGGAACCAGCGTCAGAAACGAACTGAACAAAACCAGTTTCTAGGCGTTTGAAAGAAAGTATGCAAAAGGCCTGAATATTTCTCGACGGGATCAAGACTGGCCTGTCTCCTCAGGAAAAGCTTATCCGCCGGATATATTTTTTTTGAAAAGAGTCTATTCTGCATAGATTCGTTTTTGAAAAAGAAAGTTTGTTTGCCTTCTCTGGGTTTTTTTGTTTTTTTTTGTCTAATGCTCAGCCTTTCCACTGACCTGTTTTAGATCTAGGAGGAGAATTCAAGGTTTTAGGATTTCATTAGGTTGCAAAAGACATGGCTATTTTCAGTGTGCCAATTTGGGTTGTTTTTTTTAAAAAAAGAACTAACCTTTGGAGAGAAGTTTTGTAAATGCCTCTGCTTTGCTTCTGGATTGCAATTCCACCCTGTGGTTGCAACACAAAACCTTGTTCCAACTTGTTGAACTGCTGCCCTGCCTGTCTCAATTCATGCAGCCTGAGAGCGGTCAGGCCCTGCCCCCATGGCTTTTCTGGGAAGATTTTGCTGACCAGAAGGTTTGGGAAGACGTTAAAACTTCTGAGGGGAAGCGGAACTTCCAATTGAAACGGGCTGGATTTTTGGGAAACCACAATCCTTCGAATCAAAGGAGAGGGATTGTCTAACCGCTTTGGAAAACTGCCTTTTTAAAGAACAGTGGTGGAAAGTAATGAAGTATTATTTTACAAGGGAAGAGTTTCCCCCCCAAAAAAAGTATTTTAAGGAATTCTCTTTTTTAAGAAAAATTTCCTTTAGTGTCTTCTAGTCTGGAATTTTTTTTATGGGATGAAAACTGATGTAGAATTTCTCAGGAATTTTCTGTCTTTCTGAGCTGCGCAAAGAGGGGGAACTGCAGCTAAAAGCAGGGTTATTTTTCTAGAAGCCTTAAAATATGAGAGGAATGGAGAAAGTATAATTTTGGTTCACTGTTTTCTTACTCTGCAGTCTCCTTTTTGACTCCTTCCAGCACTGAACTTGAACAAAAATGTCTGTAAGTATCAAAGAAAGAAAGGCAACCTAGTTAGGCCTGGCCAGAGTCCAGAGGGGAAGCAGGAATTGCGCTCCTGTGACCTTGGACAAAAGATTTATGTTTCAGGGTTACTGGGACACACGTTTTTCCGGATGTGCTGAAGGTGTAATGTGCTTTTTTGAGGGAGGGGATTACCACTATCTGTGAGGGGAAGCGGGTTTCAGAACACCAAATAACTGAAAAGAAAAGGCAGAGAAATGTTGCTAGCCTTATTCAAAAAAAAATTTTTTTTAACTACAATAACAATTCCTAGAGAATTGCCATTAGAACAGGAGGACTCTATTTTGCTGGCAATTCAGAGATATGTATGAGTTTGGGATGGGGGAAACCCGAGAAATGGCCCTGATCTTGAAATTATTTTAATTTCCCTCAAATTCTAACAAGTTTCATCTAAGGAAGACTCCCCTGGTATGCCTCCAGTTTTATTTCAAGTGAAGTTGGTGGTAACTCTAAACAGGTTTGAAATTGGAATCCGGAGTTTAGGAAGACTAGGCCTGGGGCTTATTTGAATGTCAAAATAATAATCTCTTTTAAAAATGGCCACATTTTAGGATAGTACATTCAGGACAGAGGAGGTTGTGTCCTCACCAGAGAATCTGGCTCGCGAGTAGGCTGAAACCCTGGGGCCTTCCACTGTTGGGAAATAGACCGTGTTTAGGTTTTTATAATGGAGTGTTTTATCGAAAACAAAGGCCTTGCACAGCCGTAGACGGAACCATGGATCTAACCCCCAGTTGAGAAACACTTGTTTGCTTCTTTTCTTCTGGGGTCATGCGCCAAACTCCCAAATGAGATCATTCCTGGCAAATAAATATTTGTGAACACCCAAACTGGTTGTTTCTCCCCCCCCCCCTTTTTTTTTGACTGCCTGATATTTCAGAGTCCTCAAGGGAGGTATTTGGTAATGGACTAGAAAGGTCAACTCATTTGTCAAACATGCAAGCATAGTTTATTTGGGTTGTTTTACCATCTTGGGCTACTTAGATTGAAAAGCAAAGTAACAATGGAAGGAGTTTTTTTGGAAATATATATATATATCAGGGATAGTTTAGTTAACAGTCTGTGGCCCTGATCCAGCCCCTAGGACCAGTTTATCCAATCCCCTGGCAGTTATACCAGATTTTAATATTAAAGGAGATTGCCCGCCATTAATAAGAAAGAGAATATTGTTTTTTTGAAATCTGTGGCCCCACTTATTAATGTTACACTTCCCCCTTTGGATTTTGCCTGAATGATAATGCCGTGTACAAATGGTCTTTGTATGTAGCGCTACAACTCTCCATGTGCGCTCTAAATTCCGAAGGCCTCCATTGCCAAGAAGTTTTACTTGGGAGGCCGCCAGTTGGTGTGCAAAAGTATGTTTCCATCCTCAGGATGGGGGCAGCCAGATTCCACGATTTTTTTTTGGGGGGGCACTCCATTTTCCAAATATCACAGAATTCGGTTGCCCCTGTCCCATGCTGCTTGGGTGCTCTTGGCAAGAGAGACCTCTTCCCGGGTATTTCAGGGAAAATTTGTATCCTACAATATTGTTTTATGAGCAACTCCGGCCAGCCAAACAACACGGTATAGCGGGGAGACTGTGTCACTTCAGAATGCAAGTAGGGGATTGCCTAACTGAATACTTCCATGCTTGTAAAAATGTAACATGTTAGGGAGAAGTGATAAGAGTCCAGCCTTTTCTCCCTGAAGCATCACATTCTGAGTGCAGGGAGACTTTCACGTGAGGAAGCAATTAGATGTAAAAGACCTTCCCAGACAGCCCCGCATTTTGATGTGGTACAGTCCTAGCAGGGAAGCATCAAATTGCTTTTCCTGAACGTGTCAAATGGCCGGAAGAAGGACCAAGGCTTAGGAACGGCCGTCTCCGCCCCTCTCCTTAAATGTTGCTCATGGAGTTTAGATCTTCCCAGAAAGAGAGAGACGACAGGGAAATAGAAACCAAGGTGGGGGAGAAGCTAGGAATATCCCCCTTCCCTGACTCCCTGTTATGTGTGTCTTTTGAACTGGCCATGAAATAAGGGGGTGGGGTGCATTAAAACACTGTGACTTGGAGGGCAACAGATGGCAGCGTGAGGGCTTAGCGGGATTTGGTTGGCGAAAGGGAGAGTTCTGGAGACCACGAACAGATGCTGAGAAATGAAACGCAGGGGAGGCAGCTGGTGAAGAGACGGGGTGGAGCGGGTGCCTCTGGGCTCCAAAGCAGGGAGGGGTTTGCCCTCGGCTTAGTGCCTTCTCCAGGGGTTGGTGCTATCTGGGCCCTGCTTTATCCAAGATTAGCCATGACAACGTGCGCATGCGGGACGGCACAACCTGGCCGAGGTTAGGCCCAAGGAGGGGAGAGTTGATAAGCAACTTTTCCTCCCCTCCCAAGATACTGGAACTTGAGGACGTCCAGTGAAGCTGGTGGGCAGTAGGTTCAGGACGGACAAAAGGAAATACCTCTTTGCGCAGCGAGTGATTAAAATGTGGGATTCGCTGCCAGAGGACGTAATAACGGCCACAGATGTAGATGGCTTTAAAAGGGGATGAGGTTCGTGGAGGATAGGGCTGTCAGCGACTCAAGGGAACCTTCCTGTTCAGAAGCAGTAAGCCTCTGAATCCCAAAGCCAGGAGGCCACGTCAAGGGAAGGCTTCGGCCTCTGTGGTGTTGGACCTCCAGAGGAACTGGTTGGCCACTGCGTGAGACAGGAGGCTGGACTAGATGGACCAGCAGTCTGATCCAGCAGGGCTCTTCTGATGTTCTTAACATCAGTGGAAGGCCTCAGCCTCTATGCCCTGTTGTTGGCCCTCCAGAGGAAGCAGTTGGCCACTGTGTGAGATAGGATGCTGGACTAGATAGACCACTGGTCTGATCCAGCAGGCCTCTTCCGGTGTCCTAATCAGAAGGAAGGCCTCAGCCTCTATGCCCTGTTGTTGGCCCTCCAGAGGAACTGGTTGGCCACTGCATGAGAGAGGATGCTGGACTAGATAGACCACTGGTCTGATCCGGCAGGGCTCGTCTGATCTTTTTAACCTGGGGAGACCTGATATTGTATATCTAGGAACGATCGGAACAACGCTCACTTGAGAGTGTAGCAGGGGAGTGACGGCGGTTTTCACATCCTGTTGTGGTTTGGTTGCTGATTAGGCAAGTCCCACTTCGTCTTGGTGTTCACTTGTGGTCAGGACCGGTGTGAAGCCTCTTGTGATGCCTGTACGCAGGATTGCCTCTCACTTTTGTGTGGGTCGCCCTTTTGGGGGACCAGGTGTACCTTGGCATCTAGAGAGGACGCTGTGATCCCATTTACTGGAACGACTGCGTTTGGGACTGTTGTGTGGGCTCCTACACCTCCTCCTCCATCAGTCCTTCTCCAGTGGAACAACAGCTCCCAGGCATGGCTGTGTGTTCACCTCTCTTGGATGTCCTTGAATGTAAGCGCTTGTGCCTGACTCTGTTCTGCCTTTCTGTTAACAGAGCAATAGTAGGAATGGACCATATGGAGCTATTAGCCAGAATACCTAAATGCATGGCTCATGTTTGGAGGTGGCATACTTTTGAACACCAGATGCTGGGGACGAACCAAGTATGTGTGAACGCCGTTGCCTTCCTGCCTAGTTTGCGAATTTCCTGGAAGCATCTGGCTGACTGGCAGTAGTTAAGAGGATGCTGGGCCTTTTGCCTGATTGGATGGTGCTCATTGCCTATCTTTATGTGGCCCCTATCACACGGGCCGGATATCGCGGGGGGGAGGCGTGGCTAATTGCCCCGGCGCAGTTTGATCCGCGATGACGCGATCAGACGCGCTGGCGGCACACCACGGGTCCTTCCCTCGGCGCCGGCGGGTAAACGGGGGACCGGAGGGGAATGCCACGCATCGGCGCGATCACACCATGGGTGTCTGGAGGCAGCCCGTGGCAAACGTTTACTAGTACCTTGGAGGTACTAGTTTTTTAATGCGCATTGTCGGCGGTAAGCCACGGGTGCGCTCCACTTCCCAGATGTTGGGGTGTGATCGCGCCCGGATAATCCGCCCACCCTCCGTGCCTCTCCTGTGGCAACTTTGCCGTGTGACCGGGGCCTGTGTTTGTTTTGTGAGCCTGCCGGTGCATCCAAGGAGAATGATGCTGCTGGCAGAATGTTGTGGGCTGTTGTGCCTGTATGAATCCAGGATAACTGAAATGCAGTCAGTTGGCCAATGTCGATCTAGGTTTTACTGTGCATGTCTCGCACGCAGGACAGTGCCTAGAGCAGGATTCCCCAACATGGTGCCCCTGGGCACCATAACACCCACCGACAACATTCCTGGCTCATGTCAAGTGTGGTTTTTTTTTAGAAAGTAGGTGGAGCTTTTGCCCAGCAGGTCTTCAGATTGGCTACCAGAGTCTCTGATTGGCTGTAAACAGAGCTTCTGCCTGAAATGTTGAAGAGTTACTATTTAGATTTATGCATAACCTTGCTCCCTGTCACTTTGCAGTCAGCACTGCCTCTTTTGGCAGCCATTTTGTGGTGTTCGCCATCTCCTGTGGCAGCCATTTTGCGGTTGTGCCCACCAATCCTGCATCAGAATCCCAAAGTCCGAAGGTTTGGGGACCACAGGGTCCAAAGGTTTGGGGACCTCTGACGTGGAAGCCCGATTCCCTAACCTTCTGTCTGCCTCTTCTCCCTCAGGCTCAGCTGTGCCGCGCTCTGTACGACAACACCGCCGAGTGTCTGGATGAACTTTCCTTTCGCAAAGGGGACCTGATGGTTCTGCTGCAGCCAGAGGCTCCGGGCTTGGAGGGATGGCACCTGTGTTCCCTGCACGGCCAGCAGGGGATTGTGCCGGCCAACCGGGTCAAAGTCCTGGCCGAGCCAGGGTCCCCGGGGCCAGTCCCTCACAGAAAGCACGCTCCAGCCGATGTCTACCAAGTCCCCAGGAAGGAGGCGGCAGCTCTAGTGGGAAAAACGTATGAAGTGCCCCAGGACGAGCTCAGGAGAAGGGGACTGCGTCAAGAAGAGCAGGAAGTGAGGAAATACTTTGGACAATGCATCCCCTTCCTAGCCCTGTTCCCAGTCCGAAAATCCAAAATACCACATTCAGTGCGGAGAACTTCGGAACCTGTGAACAAAAGTTAACTGGTTGCGAAGAATCTCTTGCATTCAACTCTGGTCTTCTAGCCCCGCCCTTCTTCCTTTAACCACACCCCTTTTGCACCAACCCTCCCGTCCTTGGAAATGCCCTTCCTTTAAAGAAACAGATATGAAATACTATTTACTTAATATGACAACAGTATGAAAACACACAAATTGTATTTGGGGTATATTCATGACCCCAAGTAACATTTGAGTGCATTGCAGGGTAGAAACGTCCCCCCAAAACAAATTTCCCCCAGTGTGTTTACAACTCCCAGAGCCCGTTTCACGTCTGCAGTCATGATAACAACTTGGAGATGAGGTGGAATTTGATTTTGGTTCGATCTCTTCACCCACTTTTGCATGTTAAATAACATACGTTGGTTCTGCAGAATGTGACCAAGTCATCTTTCTACAAAATAAGTGACAGGCTATGTCACTTGTGAGCATTTCACAATGCTCCCTGCACTAGTGTTTTCTGGAAAAACGCATGACGTAGGTTTTTTTTGTTTTTGTTTTTTAAATCTCAGTACGTTTATGTTCTCTAGGATAAAAAACTGTCCCTGTTGCAGAAATCAGTTGATATTTTGGGGTTATTTTGTACACTAGGTACTTTTTGTTTACGGGGGGGGGGGGGAGTGAAAGCAGTAAGCAGAACCAGTGTTCCCTCTGAGCTGAGTTTGTGTGAGTAGCTCACAGTTTTTTAGCCTCCAGCTCACACATTTTTTTTGTCTTAGCTCCGGAAGGATGACTCCAGAGCAGACTAATTTATGCAGCAGCCAAATTGCTTGCTCACAACTTTAATGCCAGTAGCTCACAAAGCAGAATTGTTGCTCACAAGACTCCAAAGAAGGAGCATTGAGCAGAACTGTTTTTCTATCCATTCTGCCCCCAAAAGTACAACTGAGAAGGAATTTCACCCCGGAACAAACAAAAATAGGGCGTCTGCAGAAAACATGTCCTTCTTGCCAACCAGATGTGAAAAAGGGCTCTGATGGATATGGTCAAAGAGATTGTTTTAAAGAAAATGGAATAAAGTCTTTGCAATGCATGTAAAAATGGGAGTGGCTTTGATACTTTGCCAGAAGGATATCCGATCTCAAAGATCGTGAAGGATCCTTCCTCCCTGTTCTAAAGATCAGCTTTGTACATATGAAAGGATTGTGATGGATTTTCTGGGGGCTGGAATTTTTCCTGTCAGAATTCCCCGCCCCACTACACTGGGGTTTCCCAGCAGCGATTTAAAAAGGTTTGAGCAGATAAAAATCCATTCGAGCCTCATAACCCTGAGGCATACTGAGTAAACTGACAGGAAAAAGATGGTTTGCTTTTTATGACTGAACGAGAACAGAATTTATGCAGAAAGAAAGACACAACCCAGGTGAATATTAACAAATCAACCAGGAGTTGTGGGGCGTTAGGTTTTGAATTGAAACTTCCTCTCAGACAGGCTTATAGCATAAAAATTCGGCGCTCCTGCCACAACTGCATTATGTGCCAGACTCGGCAAGCCCTGCTGGCTTCCAACACCTCAGTTGACCTGACTGGGAACTTCACCAAAGATCCGACATCTCCATAGACCTTTAATTCACAGTCCTGTTCAACTCATTCTCCTGTCGCAACTTCCATCCTGTAACTCTCACCCGTCATAAACCTGACTGACTAAGCCTCCTCCTGTTAGGGCTAGACTCTTTTCCCCATCCTCAGCGTCTCTAGTTCAGGGTGTGTCGCTCATGGGCTTCTATGGTACAGAGATACATTTCTGTGCTCTACTTGTCATATTGATGGAAGTTTTGTTATTTTACCTCAGTATGTCTACATTCTGGGGTCATTTTACACACCAGGGACATTTTGTTTCTAAGCTATCATTTTGGGGATACGGTTTACTAATCTTGTATTTTGGGGATGTGGTTTACTCATGCGCAGGGGACAACGTCCTAAAAGGACAAATCCGTGGATGCGCATCTCTATGTAGTCTGTCTCCAAAAGTGCAATCAGGGAGGAACTGTACCTCAGGACATTGATAAAGACTTTAAACTGTTTCTTGGCTGCTGTTATCAAAGTGGCTTTTATAAAATATTATTATGTAGGAAAAGGACGCGGAGTGTCTTTCCCACAAAACTCGGCAACTCATAGTTACACCAAACTGGCGCTTCATAAGGCGATGCTTTTGCTGGAATAGAGACGCAACAAGGGGGGGGAAGCCATCCTTAGCAGATTGACAGAAATTCAAGAAATTATTTTTTTCTTGTCACTGTTTCACCATGCTAGGAAAAACTTGGCCTGCTGATTTTCTGCCTGTTGTGCAGCTGTTACGGAAGCAGTCTTTATGAGAATTAAGGCTGCCAGGCCTCTCGTCAGGATGGGATCCCCGCCACAAATTCCTGTTCCTCACCACTGCATGGAGCCATGGCAGGGGGAAAACTAAAAATTTAAATGAATAAAAGATTGTAAAAAGATTTAAAAGGACGCGGCGTGTCTTTCCCACAAAACTCTGCAACTCATAGCTACGCTTCGTATTTGGGAGCCAGGATCCCTTCGGGGGAAGGGTCAAGGTGGCTGGACAGGTCTGGGCCTAGTCTTGCCAACCTCCAGGTGGGGTGTGGAGATCCCCCAGAATTAGAAAAGATCTCCCGAGGGCGGACTCTGGCAGTCTGTCTCACTGCGTTTCCTCCCGTCCCCAAACTCCACCTTCCCTAGGCTGTATCCCTAAATCTCCAGGAATTTCCCAACCTGGAATAGGCATAACTGAACCCCAGCGTGTAAAAAAAACCCATCCATTGAGAAAATTTTGAAAATTGCCAAAAAAAAAAGGGTAAATTTTTCTAGTGGTTGCTTGTGAAGTTACACCTGTACCACTGCTGAAATCCCCTATGGCAGTGATGGCGAACCTTTTAGAGACCGAGTGCCCAAACTGCGACCCAAAACCCACTTATTTATCGCAAAGTGCCAACACGGCAATTGAATTTGAGTCCTGAGGTTTTACTTTAGGAAAAACAACTCATACATTAACTTAAGATGATCCAAACAAAGTAAAGACAGCAGTCCCAAATGCTTTCATCTACTTAAAATTATTTGGCAGAGAATTCCACACTTTAATGATGGTCTGGGCCTGGCTTGGGTGATGGCACGCGTGCCCACAGAGAGGGCTTTGAGTGCCACCTCTGGCACCCGTGCCATAGGTTTGCCACCACTGCCCTATGGTCTCCCCTGTACCACCTCATTTTCAGCTTCCACGCTGCTTCCTCTGGGGGAATACTCCATCCCGGCCTTGACTTCTCTCTTGTCCTTTGTCCAGGTCTATGAGGTGCCCCCACCCGCTCGGCCTTGCCCGCTGCCTCCTGAAGGGATCTACAGGGTCCCCCGTGGCGTCAGAAGAGACGGGGACCCTACAGAGGTTAGTGCTTATCTGGGGATTGTGAGGTCAAACTTAAGGTGGCAACAGACTGTCATGGTAGCGCCTGCGACAGCGGGAAGGTTCCAAGATGGCCAAAGCAGGCCTGAAAGAAAGGCTTAAAAATCTTTTTGGGGTCCAGGGGAACTTTTAAGACCAACAGAGTTTTATTCACGGTATAAACTCGAATCACATCATCTTCTGCCTGGTCCTCTCAACTGGAGATGCCGGGAATTGAACCTGGGACTTTCTGCATGCCAAGCAGATGCTCTGCCACTGAGCCACAGCCCCTCCTCAGTGAAGTTGCTTATGGTATACTGAATCAGGCATCAAAGTCAGTATTCTCTACTCAGACTGGCAAGGCAACATCTCTCCAGGGTCTCACGAAAGCTCCTCCCCTGCCACAAGTTTTGTTAGTCTTAAAGGTGCTACTGGACTCTTGCTCCTTTTCTGTTTCTCTCCGTTTACCTTTTTGCCTTATGGCCTCCTGTTTCTGTCCCAAGCCAGACAGGTGCGTGAGGTTTAGATAATGGCGAGGCTGCCGTTTATGGCAGCTCTCTCCCAATGCACCCCCTCCTTGGGAGTGGACAGCTGGAACTGTTGCAGGAAACAGCTGCGGCCATCCTGGTCTCTGAGGGTAACTGTATCCGACCCCAAATGTGGAGACGGCTGTCTCCAAACCAGATCTGTGGCCTTCACTTAATTCTGCAGCTGAGACAAAAGGCTCGCCCTAGATGGATGAGAACTTGGTGGGGAGTGGTGGTGGGTGGGTTGGCTGTTAGATTAGAATTTAAACTAAAGGGATACTGTGGTGTTGGGGGGTGTCTGATCTGTGGGGCTTGGACAGCAGCAGCTCCAGGGAACTGGTTGTACCCATAATCTGTGTGGGGTTCTTTGGCTCTTGTATTTCAGCCCCAGAGTACAGGGAAGGACGGATCAGGATTTTTTATTTAATATCCACGCCAACTCCTGCATCTTTTGCTTTTGAAGAGAGGCCCGCCCAAGAATGTTGAAAGCAAATCATATTAAAGGAAAAGGAGGGAGGGAAAAAAATATCCCAACTCCACTTTGGGCTGATCCACACATGCATGTTTACCCCTTGACGGCTACAGGAGTGACTTGCGTGTGAAGATGGGCCATTTCTGGAGAGACTCCGTCCTAGCAAGGACTTCCATGTTACTTCAGACAGACTGTTTGTCCGTCCGGTCCGTTCATTCAAGATAATCTGGGAGACATCAAGGGATGTACATGCATGTGTGAACCAGCCCTTCATTTGCAGTTTAGCAAATACATATGTGTATACAGGGGGGGTTGCAACCCTGCCTCTTCTCCCTTGCTGTCTCCTCTCTGAATAGGTACACAGAACCACTTCTCTGTTGTCCTTCAAGTTCCCCCTTAGACCCCCACCCTTTCCCACTGGGTCTTCAACTTATACATCCTCACTCCCAACTGCATTCAAGCAATCTTAGGATGCAGTCTTAGGATGCATTCACAGAAGCATCGTGTCCAGATCACGGGAGATGGTCGTTCCGCTCTATTCTGCTATGGTCAGGCCTCACCTGGAGTACCGTGTCCAGTTTTGGGCACCACATTTTAGGAAGGATGCTGACAAGCTGTGTCCAGAAGAGGGCAACCGGGATGGTGAGAGGGCTGGAATCCAAGTCTTAGGAGGGAAGGATGAGAGAGTTGGGTATGTTTAGCCTGGGAAAGAGAAGGCTTAGAGGGGACAGGATTGCAGCCTTCAAGTATCTGAAGGGCTGTCATGTAGACGATGGAGCGGATCTATTCTCTCTTGCTCCAGATTGCAAGACTAGGTCTAATGGGTGGAAATTGCAAGGGAGTCGTTACCGGCTAAATATCAGGAGAAACTTCCTAACTGTCAGAGTGGTTGAGCAGTGGAACAGGCTGCCTCGGGAGGTGGTGGATGCTCCTTCGCTGGACGTTTTCAAGCGGAGGCTGGACGACCATCTTTCGGGTATGTTGTAGGGCTGTCTTTCAGCTATGCTCCTGCAGAGTGCAGGGGGTTGGACTAGATGACCTGCAAGGTCCCTTCCGACTCTAACGTTCTATGATTCTAAGCTTTAAGTACCTGTCACTGGGTTTACTCGAGTTCTCCCCTCCTTCAGCTGCATTATCTTTTGCAGATCTGCAAACTACTTGGAGGCCCAGTGCAGCCTATTTTTGCCTTCACAGTTCTGTGAGATGCCACAGTTCTGCACGAACAGATGATAATGACCAATAATTGTGCGCACACAATACAGAGGCAAACAGCCTTTCAATTGGAAAAGGGGGTTGGGTTTTTTTGTTTATAAAACAACTTCAGGGCATTTGGTTGAAACGGTCCTTTCATTGCCTCCTTGAACTTTCCTCTGTCTGCTTGATAAAATTTCCTCGTTCACAGTGCCTTCTCTTTGAGATAATTGGCAGATAAATCTCATGGCATTGCACCCTTTCAGGCTAAATATGGGGGTTTAAAAGTTTTCAGTGGGCTCTCATGTTAAAAATAAAACACTGCCCGCAAGCAGAAATCCTGCACAGCAGGAAAAAGGTTAGGCCTAGAACCCCAATATGAAGAAGAGGAGGAGAATTGGTTTTATACCCCGCCCTTTACTTGGCGTCTCAGAGCGGCTTACAAACTCCTTTCCCTCCCCACAACAGACAGGTAAGTGGGGCTGAGAGAGCTCTTTCGAGAACTGCCCTTTCAAGGACAGCTCTTGTCAGAACTATGGCTTGCCTAAGGTCATCCAGCAGCTGCAAGCGGAGGAGTGGGGAATCAAACCCAGTTCTCCCAGATAAGAGTCCGCACACTTAACCACGACACCAAACTGGCCCTCAGCTACTTTTCTGCAGGCATGGACATTTTGATGTTGAAGAACACTCAAGACAATTGATTCCTGTATCTGTAATATGAAATTAGATGATCCCGGCGCCAAACATGAATGCGATATTGGAAAATCTCCAAATGGGTCTTGCCAACGTTATTGTTGACCAGTAAGCAGGGGAGAAATGTTTCAGGGGAATCATAGAATGTTCGAATTGGAAGGGACCTTGCAGGTCATCCAGTCCAACCCCCTGCACTCTGCAGGAGCATTGCCGAAAGATAGCCCTACATACAACATACCCGTAAGATGGTCGTCCAGGCTCCGCAGGGAAACAATGACAAGAAGGGAAGGCCTTATTCTTTGGTCGCTGTGTTAGATTTCCTGACGGGATCCTCCTTTGACCTGTGGAAGGCTGGCTTTTGCTGGAATGCTGTTTGCAATGGCTCTTGGTGGACATTGGTCTTGTGGCAAATGGTCCCTGCCTCAGCAGACCAGAATCCCTCTTGCGGTTGGCTTCTAAAGACAGGGGTGTGTGTGTTTGTAGAGAGGGAAGGCTTCTCCCACCCATTCGCCCACCCTCAGGGCCACTGCCCCGATCCAGCACCTGCACTTTAAAATAAAGCACTGGGGAGATCTCTTCACAGATCTCATTGAGTTCGGCCTGTTTTGATTGGCCGTTGGAGATCTGGTGGGCTTTGCAGTGTTTAAAAACATTGCCTTGGCGGCAGCTGCCACCACAGCAGGAGGATTTTCTCTGCATGACTGAACGTAAGCTGAGTATGAACAAGAATATGTTCAAATAATACGTTCGCTTAAAAAGGCTTCCTGACAAGCAGAGCTTCTGCCTAAAACACTGAAGAGTCATTAGAACTAGGCATAACCCTCCCTCTGAGATTTTCTGGTTGGTTCCCGCTCCCACGGCAGCCATTTTGTGGATGCCTCCACCACTGTGTGTCAGAATTATGAAGGATCCTGCGGCCTCAAAAAGGATTGGGACCAGTGTTCCCTCTAAGCTGGGTTAGTGTGAGCTAGCTCACAGTTTTTTAGCTTCCAGCTCACACATTTTTGTCTTAGCTCAGGAAGAATGGCTCCAGAGCAAACTAATTTATGCAGTAGCCAAATTGCTCGCTCACAACTTTAATGCCAGTAGCTCACAAAGTAGAATTTTTGCTCACAAGACTCCACAGCTTAGAGGGAACATTGATTGGGACCAGTGTTCCCTCTAAGCTGGGTTAGTGTGAGCTAGCTTTAGCCTCCGGCTCACACATTTTCGTCTTAGCTCAGGAAGGATGGGGCTCCAGAGCAGACTAATTTAGGCAGTAGCCAAATCGCCGGCTCGCAACTTTAATACCAGTAGCTCACGAAGTAGAATTTTTTGCTCACAGGACTCCACAGCTTAAGAGGGAGCATGGATTGGGACCCCTGCTGTAATATAAGGCTGGTGGGAACGTGTGGCTTATGTGGCCAACATCCACAAAGACTTCCCTCCGACCATCTCTTTTCTCACTCCCCCTTTTCTCCATTCGTCATTTTGCCCACCCGCAGGTCTACGACGTCCCTTCAGCCCTGCTCCGGGAGTCTCCAGTGGACACCTACGACTCACCTTCCCCGTGTCCCAAGAAAGTGGCCCGCGTGGCCCCGCAGCCCATGCTGCCCCCGCCCGCTGGTGACCCCTATGACGTGCCGCTTGCCTTCAAGAAGCCCTCCGCCGCGGGTCAAGAGGAGGAAGAGGGGGAGGAAGAGGAGGGCTCAGAGAGGCCCCTGGTCTACGCCACCCCGTCCAACTTGCGGCGAGCCTCGGCGTTGCTGAACTTGTACGAGTCGCCCGAGGAGGTGCTGGGAGGAGGCCAGGGGGAGCAGCAAGAAGAGGAGGACGAAGACGGAGGCATCTACGACATCCCTCTGCTGCCGCCCGGCTCTCCGCCCCTTGAGGGGGCGCTCCAAGGACTAAGCTTGCGGGATCCCGGCCCCCCTTCCCGCCCTCGTCTACCCTCTGCCGAGAGTCTGTCCCGTCGCCCGTTGCCCGCCCTTCCCAGCGAAGAGCGCCTTTCCGTAGAGCCACCGCAACCGTCGCCAAGTATCGTCCGGAAGGGGAGCATCCAGGACCGCCCGCTGCCCCCGCCCCCTCCTCGACTGGGGGGTCTCGGAGCAGAAGACCAGCTGGAGTCTGTCAGGGACGAGGGGTACAACGAATACGAGGGGATCCGTCTGGCAGAGGAGTACGACTATGTTCATCTCAAGGTAGGGGAAGCGGCCTCTCGGGAAAATCGGTGCCTCAGCCCTTCACTCCGTAACCAAGATGGCGTCACGTCCACCCAATCTCACAAAAATGGTCTCTTTACCACATTTACTTGTTTCATTTTCGAGTGGTTCACAAAAGCAGAATTGTTGCTCACAAGACTCCAAAGAAGGAGCATTGAGCAGAACTGTTTTTCTATCCATTCTGCCCCCAAAAGTACAACTGAGAAGGAATTTCACCCCGGAACAAACAAAAATAGGGCGTCTGCAGAAAACATGTCCTTCTTGCCAACCAGATGTGAAAAAGGGCTCTGATGGATATGGTCAAAGAGATTGTTTTAAAGAAAATGGAATAAAGTCTTTGCAATGCATGTAAAAATGGGAGTGGCTTTGATACTTTGCCAGAAGGATATCCGATCTCAAAGATCGTGAAGGATCCTTCCTCCCTGTTCTAAAGATCAGCTTTGTACATATGAAAGGATTGTGATGGATTTTCTGGGGGCTGGAATTTTTCCTGTCAGAATTCCCCGCCCCACTACACTGGGGTTTCCCAGCAGCGATTTAAAAAGGTTTGAGCAGATAAAAATCCATTCGAGCCTCATAACCCTGAGGCATACTGAGTAAACTGACAGGAAAAAGATGGTTTGCTTTTTATGACTGAACGAGAACAGAATTTATGCAGAAAGAAAGACACAACCCAGGTGAATATTAACAAATCAACCAGGAGTTGTGGGGCGTTAGGTTTTGAATTGAAACTTCCTCTCAGACAGGCTTATAGCATAAAAATTCGGCGCTCCTGCCACAACTGCATTATGTGCCAGACTCGGCAAGCCCTGCTGGCTTCCAACACCTCAGTTGACCTGACTGGGAACTTCACCAAAGATCCGACATCTCCATAGACCTTTAATTCACAGTCCTGTTCAACTCATTCTCCTGTCGCAACTTCCATCCTGTAACTCTCACCCGTCATAAACCTGACTGACTAAGCCTCCTCCTGTTAGGGCTAGACTCTTTTCCCCATCCTCAGCGTCTCTAGTTCAGGGTGTGTCGCTCATGGGCTTCTATGGTACAGAGATACATTTCTGTGCTCTACTTGTCATATTGATGGAAGTTTTGTTATTTTACCTCAGTATGTCTACATTCTGGGGTCATTTTACACACCAGGGACATTTTGTTTCTAAGCTATCATTTTGGGGATACGGTTTACTAATCTTGTATTTTGGGGATGTGGTTTACTCATGCGCAGGGGACAACGTCCTAAAAGGACAAATCCGTGGATGCGCATCTCTATGTAGTCTGTCTCCAAAAGTGCAATCAGGGAGGAACTGTACCTCAGGACATTGATAAAGACTTTAAACTGTTTCTTGGCTGCTGTTATCAAAGTGGCTTTTATAAAATATTATTATGTAGGAAAAGGACGCGGAGTGTCTTTCCCACAAAACTCGGCAACTCATAGTTACACCAAACTGGCGCTTCATAAGGCGATGCTTTTGCTGGAATAGAGACGCAACAAGGGGGGGGAAGCCATCCTTAGCAGATTGACAGAAATTCAAGAAATTATTTTTTTGTCACTGTTTCACCATGCTAGGAAAAACATGGCCTGCTGATTTTCTGCCTGTTGTGCAGCTGTTATGGAAG
This sequence comes from Gekko japonicus, assembly GCF_001447785.1. Lineage (NCBI taxonomy): Eukaryota > Metazoa > Chordata > Lepidosauria > Squamata > Gekkonidae > Gekko > Gekko japonicus. The sequence goes on from NW_015162067.1 coordinate 128,907, forward strand.
CAGTCTTTATGAGAATTAAGGCTGCCAGGCCTCTGGTCAAGGTGGGATCCCCGCCCCAAATTCCTGTTCCTCACCACTGCATGGAGCCATGGCAGGGGGGAAACTAAACATTTAAATGAATAAAAGATTGTAAAAAGATTTAAAACTCACCGGCATCACCTGCATGATGATGTCACTTCCGGGGAATACCTTGAAGCAGCAGTGGTAACTCTAGGAATCACTGGAAACTCTGTGGTAAAACCATAGAGTTTCCAGTGATTCCTAGAGTCACTGCGATCATTTCCAGGTGCGCTAGTGATGCTGCCCTCCCTCCAGAGGGTTGCCAGGCAACCTTAATGAAGATCCACCCTCCTAGTGGAAACTTGCACACTCCTGTGTAATTTACATGGCTTCCCTCTCTAGGAATCCTGGGAATTCTATGAAGGTTCTCTGACAATCAGTGCTCTCATGAAAGTACTGTTCCCAAATTTCATTGAGGTTTAACTCTGAGAATTAATCCCAGGCTTTTAAAAAATGGATTACAGTTGTCATAGACTTCATTCAGTATGTTCATCTCCAGGACAGTGCATATACTATTCTTTTTAAAAATATGATTTCTGTGCCCTTCTTAATCAAATTCTCAGCCATACAAGCTTGATTTCTACACCAGTTTGGTGTAGTGGTTAAGTGCGCGGACTCTAATCTGGGAGAACCGGGTTTGATTCCCCACTCCTCCACACGCAGCTGCTGGTGTGACCTTGGCCCAGTCACAAGTTCTCTCAAGGGGAGTTCTCGAGAGAGCTCTCTCAGCCCCACCTACCTCACAGGGTGTCTGTTGTGGGGAGGGGAAGGGAAAGGAGGTTGTATGTTCTTGAAAAAGAGCAGTTTCTGGCAGAGCTCTCTCAGCCCCACCTACCTCACAGGGTGTCGGTTGTGGGGAGGGGAAGGGAAAGGAGTTTGTAAGCCGCTCTGAGACAACTTTGGGTAGTGAAGGGCGGGGTATAAATCCAATCTCTTCTTCTTCTATATCCTTTATAAACCAGGGACATGTGCTTATAGTATGCATAACTTACGCTAGTCATGGAGCTGGATAAGAAGTTCTTCGGGCTCCCAGAGCCTCATATCTGAAGTCCACTAAGCCTTCACACTCGCTCTGCATTTTTTCCTCGTACTTTGTGATTTACCTGGCCCCAAATCACTGATACCTATATGATATTGCCTCCCTAGGGAGCAGATAAAAGCCAGCCCAAGCCTTCTACGCCAGAGGGGACCCCTGGACCTGCGCTTCCTGGTGATACAGCTCAGACTGAAGAACAGGTATCTGTTTTTATATATATATATATATACCCTATGAGGGGGGCTGCTTCTTTTTAAAAAAAATATAGTGAGACCTGCCGTAGGTCAGTCAATTGCAGAGAGGGGACCTGGTTTCAGACTTCTCGCATGCCGCACTAAATCGTGCCGGGGCTTTCTTGTCGTATCAAAGGCAGACTGACACATTCAGCGTCCCCAACCTTTTTGAGCCTGGGGGAGTTCTGAGCCAGTTTGGCGTAGTGGTTAAGAGCGCAGTGGACTCTTATCTGGGAGAACCGGGTTTGATTCCCCACTCCTCCACTCGCAGTTGGATGGCCTTGGGCAAGCCGTAGTTCTGATAAGAGCTGTTCTTGAAAAAGAGCCGTTTCTGTCAGAGCTCTCTCAGACCCGCCTACCTCATGGGCAGTGTTCCCTCTAAGCTGAGTTAGTGTGAGCTAGCTCACAGTTTTTTCACCTCCAGCTCACACATTTTTGTCTTAGCTCAGGAAGGAGGGCTCCAGAGCAAACTAATTTATGCAGTAGCCAAATCGCCCACTCACGACTTTAATGCCAGTAGCTCACAAAGTAGATTTTTTGCTCACAATACTCCACAGCTTAGAGGGAACATTGCTCACGGGGTGTCTGTTGTGGAGAGGGGGAGGGAAAGGGACTTGTCAGCCGCTCTGAGACTCCGAGAGAAGGGTGGGGTATAAATCCAATCTCCTTTTCTCGTCTTCCTCGGGATAGCGGGCCCAGTCACAAAATGGCTGCCGCAGGAGGTGGAGGTAACCACAAAATAACCAGGGAGTGAGCAGGCGCATGACTCTGATATTTTCTTGCATCCACACGGCCTACCTTCGTCCTCACAGTGTGCACCCTCGTGCTGTGCTGGCAGCGGCTGCCAAAGCGATGCTGTTTTTGAAGCCACACAGCCCATCAGATCTCCTAGTCAGGACGCCGCAGGAGGTGGAGGCAACCACAAAATAAGCAGGGAGTGAGCGTGCGCATGACTCTGATATTCTCTTGCATCCACACAGCCTACCTTCGTCCCCACAGCTGCCGCCAAAGCGATGCTGTTTTTGAAGCCACACAGCCCATCAGATCTCCTAGTCAGGACCCCTGCCGGGTGAAGGCCCTACCGTGCCCCACCTTTCCCAAAACACTAGAACTCAAGGGCAGCCAATGAAACTGATGGGGTGGTTGGCAGTGTTCCCTCTAAGCTGAGTTTTTGTGAGCTAGCGCACAGTTTTTTAGCCTCTGGCTCACACATTTATTTCTTAGTTCAGGAAGGATGGCTCCAGAGCAAACTAATTTATGCAGTAGCCAAATTGCTTGCTCACAACTTTAATGCCAATAGCTCACAAGGTAGAATTTTTGCTCACAAGATTCCGCAGCTTAGAGGGAACATTGGTGGTAGGTTCACAGTGGACAAAAGGAAATACGACTTTATACAGAGAGTGGTTAAAATTTGGAATTCGCTGCCAGAGGATGTAGTTGATGGCTGCAGGAATAAACAGATTTAAAAGGGGATTAGATTGATATATGGAGGACAGGTCTGTCATTGGCTACTAGCCACGGTGACTGAGGGGAACCTCCACATTCAGAGGCACTAAACCTCTGGATCCCAGAGCCAGGAGGCAACATCAGGGGAAGGCCTTGGCCTCTGTGCCCTGTTCTTGTCCATCTAGAATTGCTGGTTGGCTACTGTGTGAGACAGGATGCTGGACTAGATGGACCATTGGTCTGATCCAGCAGGGCTCTTCTTATGCTCTTACGCTTATACAAGAGCCAGTTTGGTGTAGCGGTTAGGAGCACGGACTCTAATCTGGGAGAACCGGGTTTGATTCCCCACTCCTCCACACGCAGCTGCTGGTGTGCCCTTGGGCTAGTCATAAATTCTCTCAAGGGGAGTTCTCGAGAGAGCTCTCTCAGCCCCACCTCCCTCACAGGCACTGTTCCCTCTAAGCTGAGTGAGTGTGAGCTAGCTCAGTTTTTTAGCCTCTGACTCACACATTTTTGTCTTAGCTCAGGAAGGAGGGCTCCAGAGCAAACTAATTTATGCAGTAGCCAAATTGTTTGCTCACAACTTGAGTGCCAGTAGCTCACAAAGTGGAATTTTTGCGCACAAGACTCCACGGCTTAGAGGGAGCATTGCTCACAGGGTGTCTGTTGTGGGGAGGGGAAAGGAGATCGTAAGCCGCTCTGAGACTCCTTCGGGTACTGAAAGGCGGGGTATAAATCCAATCTCCTCTCCTTCCGACCCCCCCTGCTCACTTTGTAAAAATCTGCTTAAATATTAGGGATTTCCACGCTTGTATTTCTCGGGACACATGTGGGAATAAGGTTCCAGGTCGGGATTGCAGTCATTTCAATCAGCCAGGTATGAAATCCCATGAACCTTTTCCTCTCCTCTCCCTCTTCTTCCCAGGTGCCGCCTTCCCCAGAGGACAGCCAGTTGTTGCAGTTCTATACGGGGCAGTGCCAAACCCATTACTCCACCCTGCTTTCAGCCATCGAGGCACTCCTTGCCAGCGCCGGTGCCAACCAGCCCCCCCGGGTCTTTGTGCCCCACGGCAAGTTCGTCATTGTCACAGCGCACAAACTGGTGTTCGTGGGGGACACGGTGTCTCGGCTAGCGTCCTCCGCCACCGTCCGAGCCAGAGTGGGGGCGGCCAGCGGTGCCCTCTGCCAGGCCCTGAAAGAAGCCGTGCTTTCAGTGAAGGGCGCCGCCCTGCGCTACCCGTCGCTTCCCGCCGCCCGCGAGATGCGAGAGTGCGTGGCGGAGCTCTCCAGACGGGCGCTGGCCTTCACCTCTTTGCTGGCCACCTTGGCGCCATCTTGACATTGCGTTCCGAGGCAGTTAACCGCCCCCTTAGCTGCGATACGTTCTACAATCCTTTGGCAATAATTCCCCTGACGCTTCGGACTTTTGAATGCAGTGGCGCTGGACGGCCTCTGGCAGTGCTTATGAGTGTAATGCTGGCCCCTGTGTCGGTAGCGAGGTTTCTCTGGTTACACGTTTGCTTCGAACCTGGGATCACTAAACCCAGCGTCCGTTCCATGAGGCAGCACTTTGTGACAGTTGACCCTTGGGTGGTCGCCTTTGCCTGTAGTGAAGGTAACCTCGTCCTGACCTTTAGCCTCTCCTCGACATCTTTCCCAGCTGAAACAAGGTCTCTAGTCTGTACCTCAACCACTCTACCTTATGACCAGAAATGGCAGTGCACCAGTTCACCGTATCTTGGCTCAGTTTCCATGGTTTCACGCCGACCTTTGCATCTGTAACCTTCACGTATTCTCCTAACCAAAGACCCTGCCTGACCTTCACCTCCGATTCAGTGCCACAAATCAGGTCCTGGTTCCCATCTCTTCCAGTTTGGTGACTGCTATCGTGGTGAATAGCTAGATCCTTCCAACTGCCGTGTTAGTATTTCTGCACCGTGTTCCCAAGAGCGCCAGTTGAGGTTATGGCGTGGAGTTGTAGACCAAAGACGTGAACAGAACTGGGAGATGGGCAGACAATGGCGTGCTCACGCCCGCCCACTCCTGTGGACATAATGGTGGGGGTTAGGGGCCCAACGCACCCACCCCCACAGCCCTAGAGGGAAAGCACCAGAGGAGAATTACTGAGAAACAACCCTTTTTATTTCGGTGAGGGGGTTCTAGGACAGCGTCTGAAAGGTGTGCAAATAGGAGAACGGCGAACTCTGCCACCGAAGAGGAGATCACGGGAGGAGATGACCTCGAAGGGGTGAAAGCAGACACACAGAGAACATAAAATGGCCAAAGGCGCAAGGAATTCTGGGATAGGAGGGAAGAGGTAAAGGTGAGGAGGTACCTGCAAAAAAGGGACGGGAGAGGGCAAAAAATGGTCAGTGCGGACTTTATACCAAGCACGATGTGGACGACATCCCCCACCCTTCTGGAGAAAAGCACTGCAGGCATGAGCCAAGGTGTGTGTGTGTGGGGGGGGGCAACTAGGGAGTGCCAGGTTAGGTCAAAGGATTGCCAAGGCAGCCAGCAAAGCCAATGGCTGCCAGGGTCGGGCGAATGTGACACAAAGTCCTTCAGCCTGACCTATGGATCCATTGGCTTTTTTCCGCTCAAAATCCCCCCTCTGGTTTGGCATGTGTTTTGGACGGCAGCCAACATCACTTCACAGCACACACACACACACGGGGACCCTCCCTCATCTCATTTCCTCAGCAGGCAACAACCGGGGTTCAAAACGTCTCTCTCAGGAAATATTTGCCAAGTTATTTTCTAAGTCTGATCACAATAAAATTGGTAAGAAAAACAGACCGCGTGTGTGTACAGCTTCCTCCCAGTTTCTAATACGTTTCCCCTTTGCCCTCTCCCCTAACTCAACCCCAAAATAGCCTCCCCACAGAAAACCTTGACATAGATGGAAAGTGTGAGGAAGCACGGGTTTTTTTGGGGTGGTGGTGGTGAGAAGAATAACATAAGAACATAAGAGACGCCAATGTTGGATCAGGCCAAAGGCCCATCCAGTCCAACACTCTGTATCACACAGTGGCCAGAAATACCAGGTGCCATCAGGAGGTCCACCAGTGGGGCCAGGACATTAGAAGTCCTCCCACTGTTGACCCCCCCCCCCAAGCACCAATAATTTCAGTGTAGGTCCAAATTCAAAGTAGATACATTATGGACTGGGTTTCTAAAGGCAAAATTAAAGTGCACAGGATTTAAAAGGCAAATGACCGATGCCTTGCTATCTGCTTCCTGGTATCACGATCCTTAATGCATTTCAGTCTCACCCGGGTTCTACTGCCATGAGGTCTAGAACAGTGGTGGCAAACCTATGGCATGGGTGCCAGAGGTGGCACTCAGAGCCCTCTGTGGGCACGAGTCCCATCGCCCCAGCCAGGCCCAGACCATCATTAAAGTGTAAAATTCTCTGCCAAATAATTTTAAGTAAATGAAAGCATTTGGGATTGCTTTCCTTACTTTGTTTGGATCATTTTTTTAAAATGTTTATTAAGATCAAGTAGAACATGTACAATAACTGCAAAACAGTATAGAAAAGTCCTGAGAATCCAAAATTACAAATCAGCCAGTTAATCACCAACAAAGTTTTCAACATACATCAATAGTTAATAACATATGAGTTGTTTTTTCTAAAGTAAAACCTCAGTATTCAGGTTAAATTGCCGTGTTGGCACTATGTGATAAATAAGTGGGTTTTGGGTCGCAGTTTGGGCACTCGGGTCTCAAAAAGGTTCGTCATCACTGGTCTAGAAGCTTGAAGACTCTTTATAAGCCTCTGAGTGAAGAGAGATGGGGAGTGAGACGTTGGGCTTTTTCTCATTTTTCTGGCATGTGTGTTCCTGTTCCTTCTGGTGTTTTTTTCTGTTTTGCATGTGTTGTGCTCCCTCTGGTGGTTGATTTCATATTACACCATGTTATGTCCAGAGCTGCGGTGGCTCAAGTGGTTAAGATGCTGAACTGCAGGCTGTGGAAGGTCAGTAGTTCAGCAGTTCAAGACCCGGGTGCCGCAAGACGGAGTGAGCTCCTGTCTCTAGTTCCAGCTCCTGCCAACCTAGCAGTTCGAAAGCAAGAAATGGCAAGTAGATAAATAGGTACCACTTCGGTGGGAAGGTAACAGCGTTCGTGCGCCTTGGTGTTTATTCATGCCGGCCACATGACCACGGAAACGTCTTCGGACAGCGCTGGCTCTTCGGCTTGGAAACGGAGATGAGCACCGCCACCCTAGAGTTGGATTCGACTGGCTTTCGAGCAAGGGAACCTTTACCTTTATGTCCAGAATATCTCCCTTCAGATTTAAATTGCAGGTTTTTATGCTGGGTATAAAGCACTGTAATACAGTCGACCGCTAGAGGGAGCAAAACGTGTGCAGCACATTTTTTAAAAAAACCTGAAGCAAGGAAAATGACCTGAGATGCAGTCAATGACTTGGCCAAGGCCACACTGACAGTGCGGTACATGGAACAGCCATGTTTTAGGGCACCATAGGTACGTTTATTGTGGCTGAAGCATACATCTGTCAGAGCGCCCCGCAACAGATAACCAAGAACCTGTATTCTATTCACTGCAGGATCTAATTATTGGTTTCACATATTCTGCTAGCAACGCTGGCTGAGATATCTTAGACAGCTGTCTGTGTGTATCTTAGAATACAATTAATGCAGGAGAGGGAGCATATGAGAGTCACTCTGAAATGAAACGTACCTTTTAGCCAAGGTCGGTTCTGCACTCAGATCACAGACTCTAGAAACACAAACCACTTGGTGCCTGTTAGATTCACAAAGATCATAGCTGAAAAACTAAGTGGATCACTGGATTTCCACTTCTCCCACACTTTTTTCAGTGCATGGCAGATTCTAATCCAGTGAAGTCATGGCTCAGTGGCAGAGCACATGTCACAAGACCCCAGCTTCAACCCCTGGCATCTACAGATTCAAAAGGACTGGGCAGTAGATGGTGTGAAAGACCTCCATCTGAGACCCTGGGCTGCCAGTAAAGGTTCGCCTTGATGGACCAAAGGTCTGACTCAGTATGATAGCTTCCTGGGGGTCACTCCGGATTAATAATTTTTTGCTTTGAGTCTCTAAGAACATCAGAAGAGCCTACTGTCTGTCCAGTTTCATACAGAGATTTTTAAATGATGACCAGCTTTCTATTTTCTGCATAAGGTGAGTTAGCGTGTCACCCTAAAGAAATGTCCTTTGGCATGGCAAGTAGGCGGAAGGGCGACCTCCGGAGGCAGACTGATCAAGCCACCGCTCCGAAAAACGTCCAAGCTCCCAGTAGAGGTCTCCAGAAGTCAACCATGACTTCCAGACAAGCAGGATAGACAAGATAGATGAATGAAAGAAAGGAGAAAGAAATGCTTGTTTCTAAAGTGCCTGGGCATTTGCCAGATCAAGCAGCTGGCACAATACTATGTCTTTTAAAATATCCCATAAGCCATGCCAGTGCAGAGCGATTACTGTACTGGCTTACAACTTTCTCCATTGTATCCTCACAACAGCCTTGTGAGGTAGGCCAGGCTGACTCTGGCCTAAGACCAAGCAGCAAGCTTGCATGCCAGAGTGAGGACCAGTGTTCCCTCTAAGCTGAGTTAGTGTGAGCTAGCTCACAGTTTTTTAGCCTACAGCTCACACATTTTTGTCTTAGCTCTGGAAGGATGGCTCCAAAGCAAACTGATTTATGCAAAGGGCCACATCGCTCGCTCACAACTGTAATGCCAGGAGCTCACAAAGTAGAATTTTTACTCACAAGACCCCACAGCGTAGAGGGAGCATTGGTGAGGATTCGAACTTGGTGCTCCCCGATCCAGCCCCTCTAACCCCTAGGCCACACTGTATCCCAGGCATGCATATTCACAAAAAGTCCTATTGAGTTCTACGGCTCTTAGGTAAAGGTTCCCTTGCTGGAAAGCTAGTCGAATCCGACTCTAGGGTTGTGGTGCTCATCTCCGTTTCAAAGCCGAAGAGCCAGCGCTGTCCGAAGACGTTTCCGTGGTCATGTGGCCGGCATGACTAAACACCGAGGCGCACGGAACGCTGTTCCCTTCCCACCGAAGTGGTCCCTATTTATCTACTTGCAATTTCTTGCTTTCGAACTGCTAGGTCGGCAGGAGCTGGAACTAGAGACGGGAGCTCACTCCGTCATGCGGCACACTCGGGTCTCGGACTGCTGAACGACCGACCTTCCACAGCCTGCAGTTCACCGTCTTAAGCACTTGAGCCACCGCAGCAGGGCCTCTCCCTCCAGGCGTCAACTGCTGCTGGCGACCCTGGAGCCGCCGTGGCCGCGGAGCAGAGAAAGCCGCCGGATCCTTCCCTTGCCCCCCCCCCCCAACAAAGTCAGTACAACAAGAGCGCAGAAGGCGGATCTGGGCCCAGAAGCGGGGGGGGGGGTCCACCCGGGCAGGCTGCGCTCGGCGCCAGCGACACCTCCCCGGCGCGCCTCCCTCTCCCCGGACGCCGGGCCAGGTTGGGGGGCGGAGGCGGCCGCGGGGCGGGGACAGCGCCGCTCCGCCCCGGCCTGCTGCGTCTCCAGCCGCTGCCAGACTCGCCCCGTCAGCCTTCTCCTTGCAGCGCCTCCCCCTCCGTCCCTCCCCGTCCCTCGCCGCCTGGACGGCCTTGGCGCGCCGCCTTCGCCCATGGGGGGCCCGGAGTCCGCTGCCGCCCCTTCGCCCGGCGGCGCCTGGTGAGCCTCCCCCCGCCGCCCCGCCGCTCCGCCGCTGGAGGGTCCCCCTGCTGCGCCTGGCCCCCGCCTGCCCCCCACCTGCCCGGCGGCGGCGGCCCCCCTTGCGCCATGCCATCCCTCCTCCTCCTCGGTGCGTCCTCTCCGCCCCCGCCGCGCCAGTCCACACCC
>NW_015162067.1:138794-141954 GCF_001447785.1 Gekko japonicus
TGCCCATGGAGACCAGCCCGCCGACGCCAGACCCCGGGGGCCTGCGCAGGGACTTCTCCGCTTTGGCCCGGGGCCCGGCTCCGCCGTCCTTCGAATGGCTGCTGGGGCGGCTGGGGGCGGGCGGGCGGCGCCAGCGTCTCCTGCTGGCCCTGAGCTGCCTGCCCTGCCTCCTCTTGGGCCTGGGGCTCGGGTCGGAGGCCTTGTTCACCTTGACCCCTCTGCTCTGCTGCCGAGAGCCCAACGGCACCCGGCTGCCCGCGAATGACACCGACGTCTGCCAGAACCCGCGGTGCCAAGGCTGGGACTTTGGGGGACTCCCGGCCCTCACCAGCAACCCAGTGACAGAGGTGAGCTGCTTTCTTTCGCTCTTATCCGGCCTAGTCCCCTTTCCAGTCGCTCTTGTGGTCCTTCATGGATGCTCCTGAAATGTCTTTAACTCTTTACAAACTTCCGCCTTTGCATCCATTCACTCCTGCACACAAAGATTAATTCAACTCCAAGACCAAATGATGTACTCTCAGAGGTGACACTAGTCTGAGCATGTACAGAGTGCCATTTCTGGAATGGGGTCTGACTGAGTTGTATATGGTTTACTGGCAGATTCGAACTCGACCACCTCCCCTCTTATTGGACATTTGCTGCTACGCCTCTGCAATAACCGCTCTCCCCTTTTGCCCCAGGCTTAGTTGAATTTGTGACCCAGAGCTTGATTTCAGAGCTTTGAAACCTACGGATAGCAAAGCTGGTGCCTCTGAGGATATGCAGAGTGCATTCTCCCATTCCCCCACAATGCAGTAACTGACATCTAGGAGGAGAGAGGGGTGTTCTGGCGTCACCTTCTCTTCCCATCTCCGATTTAACAATTAAGACGCTGAACTACAGACCGGAAGGTTGGTCGTTCGGCCGTTCGAGAGCCGAGTGCCGCATGGTGGAGTGAGCTCCCGTCTCTGGCCCCAGCTCCTGCCAACCTAGCAGTTCGAAAGCAAGAGATTGCAAGTAGATAAATAGGTACCACTTCGGTGGGAAGGTAACAGCGTTCCGTGCGCCTCGGCATCTAGTCATGCTGGCCACAAGACCACGGAAATGTCTTTGGACAGCGCTGGCTCTTCGGCTTGGAAACGGAGATGAGCACTGCATCCCTAGAGTTGGATTCGACTGGCTTTTGAGCAAGGGAACCTTTCCCTTATACCTTTACTTTACTGACCTTCTGGCTCCTGACCTCTTGCGCCCCAACAGTTCCAGTGCATCCCACAGTCCTTTGGCACTCCACCTTAAATACCAAGTTAGTGGTATCTGGGAGACCCAGGTTCGAATTCTGACTTGTGCCATGGAAGCTTTACCCGGGGCCAGATACACTCTCTCGGCCTAGCTACCTCACAGGGTTGTTTTGAGGATAAAATGGAGGAGAGAAGAAGGATGTGAGCCGCCTTGGGTCCCTGTTGGGAGGGCAGGGTGCAAATGAAGTAAAAATTAAATTACGTTCTCCTATCCAGTTCTCTCTGTCTCTGCAGTGGTCCCTGGTTTGTAGCCGAAGCTGGGCCGTCCCATTGGAACAGCTCTGTTTTCTTCTGGGCTTTGTTGCTGGGGCCCTGGTGCTTGGCCACCTGGCCGACAGGTGAGTCAGAGGGCGGGGCGGTTTCAGGAAGAGGGCGGCAGCACCCATCTTTCGGCATGGGGGAGATGTCGAAACACTGGGGAACAGACGCGCAAGCTTCCTTTTAACTTCCCAGGAGGTTGATTGTATAATAATATGCTACAATATGAATTGTTCCCCATATGTTTTAAAACGGCAGGAGGCAAACACACGCTGAGATCACCTTTGGATGTTGCATTTTGGTTCCGAGTGGCTTCATTTTCTCTTTGTGACCTTTGCCGACCTTCTTAAACCTAGCCTTAATTTTAAAAATGCCACTCAAGAACACATTTTCCCCAAGGCTTATGTCTTTCTTCAGAAGTCCGCTTTTTGAGTTTTGAACATCTCGGGATTTCACTTGGTACGTGACTTCTTAAAAGAGGAAGGGGAGGGAAGAGTTAAATCCTAAATCTTGTTGAGGGTATTGAAGATAACGGTGATGTATAAGCTGGTCAAACAGAGGCCTTCGTTGAAAAGTAAAGCACTCCTAACTGGGGGGGATATTCAAAGAAATTGGAGTCCAAAAAATATAGATTAGCACTTTGGCAGCCAAGCCGACACGATCATTTGATTGAGAATTCTTTCCACAAAAATAGTTTTACCTCTAAAGGAGACTCCTGCTGCCTCGGCACACCATATTTTTGTAGTAAGGACTATCCGAGAGTTCAAATGTATTAAATGTTCAACTCAAATAGCTAGCTGGCCTCACTGATTTTTGGACTGTCCGTTGTATCTAGCGAGATTCGAGTCCAGGAACACCTCAGAAACCAACAATATTTTCGGGGTTTGACCTTCAAGAGTTAAAGCTCCCTTGGTCAGATCAGTACAGAAGATGATTTTGGGGTTGGAGCACTTCTCTGAGGAAAGGCTGAAGAGTCCGGGACTTTTCAGTTTGGAAGAGGAGGCTATATGATAGAAGTTTATAAAATTATGCATGGAAAGGAGAGAGTTGATATCGAAAAATTTCTCTCCCCCCCAATATACTAGATCTCGAGGGCATCCGATGAAGTTGATGGGCGGTAGGTTCAGGATGGACAAAAGGCGATACTTCTTTACACAGTGGGCGATTAGAATGTGGGATTCGCTGCCGGAAGATGTAGTGATGGCCATAGGCATAGACAGCTTTAAAAGGGGATTAGACAGATTCGTGGAGGAGAGGTCTATCAGTGCCTACTAGCCATGGTGACTTGATGGATCCTCCATGTTCAGAGGCAGTCAACCTCTGGATCCCAGTGCCAGGAGGCAACCTCAGGGAAGGTGTCTGCCTGTATGCCCTGTTTTTGGCAGGGCCGCGTTATGACTTTTGTGGGGCCCTCCCATCATAATAATATCAATAATATCAATATCAGTATGGAAAATTATTTTTGATATTATTTTAAATACTTCAATGTTTTGTTTTGTTGGTTTGCTTTAGGCAAAATTTAATACATTTTCATGGGCCCTACACATTTCATTTCCCCCCCCTGATGTGAGGAAAAAACAAACACATTTCCTTCAACCCTAAAAGTTTTTTTTTGGGGGGGGGGG
>NW_015162068.1:0-8592 GCF_001447785.1 Gekko japonicus
TTCCTGGAGAAGTTGGCATAACACTATTGGCATGTAGTTCTTGTCACATGCTGTTGTAGTCAGCCAGGCTGGAATTGTACCTAACGTGAACTCATAAGAAACAGAAACAGTTTCCCAAGTGTGACAGTTTCTACAAATATTCAGAGGGCAACCTGAATAGTTCCTTCTCCTACACTATAACAATTAGCTTAATCTATTCTTTAGACCCCCATAGGTAAGCCCACATTTTGAGCAGAAATGACATTTAATAGCAATTCCTGAGTGCAGATGAATTAAGCTTATTCCTTTCACTATGTTAATGGACTTTTTCAGAATCTGAGGTTTCTACGTTCATGGAATCTTCCATCTGGTCTTTATTCTCTTTAGAGAATCCTTAGGTTAGTATGAAAGAGAGTGACAGAATATTGACAAGTGCCATGTGAATATATACACTGGTCCAGACTCATGTTGTGTTTCATAGCTTTTAGACAAACCTCAGCCTTTTAGCACTTGCAGATCTGGCTCAGGTTTAGCATTGTGCTGCGTTTGGACCAATGAAAGACTCCTATAAGCTGTTTCTGAACTAGTTGCCCAGAAAAGAGCTACCAAAAAAATGGCTGTGGGTTTGGGTTTCCTGAAGCAAGCTAAAATTGTATAATTTCGAAGCAGACACTAATTATACCTTTTGTCGTATTCTTTCTCCTAAACAACAGGCTCACAAAAGTATCTTACAGCAACTGCTAGAAAACCCAGAACCTGATTCATTCCCCCCCTCCAGCTCATGATTACACCAAGAAAAATAAAGCCCTAGACCACCTCACTTGCACAGATCTTTGGTTATTGGGGCACAAAAATGATTAACTCCTTAAGTCACTACAATCTTTTACTGAACTGGAAGATCTGGATTTATTAAATAGCAGAGGAAAGACAATATTGTCTGGTCTATATGTTACTTCTGGGGTCACCCTGTGAATGGGAAGGAGTTTAGTGAGAATGTAATGCCAGGGAGTCCAAAGGTGTCATTACCTCCAGGATCTGTTGTCCACAGGTTAGTTGTAATGCCAGCTGAACCCCAAGCACCATTCTTGAGGTTGGTAATCTTCGTTATTCAGGGTCTCAAGAGAGTGAAATACAGCCGGACTCTACAGGCCCTTTTTTCAGAGGGCTTCACTGATGTTTGCTTCAACTCTGTTTGATCGGGGAGCAAATCTGAAGCTACTGTGAAGGGAACCCAGAAACTCTAGCTGTGGATGCACCTGCAACCTCGTGCTTCTTTGGATCTGGGTTTTCAGTATTAGTTCAGTGTTTGTCTTCCAGCAGCTGTTCAAGAAATCTAGATAGATACCTGATTCTAATACTTATGAAATGAAATACATAACATTAATTCAAATGGTATTTATTTCAAAGAAGCATAGATGTGCATTTTACCAAAAGGCACAGGTTTGCTACTAGATGTCTAGTTCACCTTTACCTTATTTCCCAACAGCATCACACTGGACATTTCCCAGTCCCCTACTCACAGAATTGGGAAGGATATGGCAACTCTCAGCCTTATAGATATGAAGTAAGGTGAACAGAGGTGAGGCTGCTGTTTTCAGAAGCAGTCTCCTATATTTGGTAGTCTAGTTCTACCCTAAAGCATTGCAGGTCAAGATCTGTACTGAAGGCTGAGACAGCAAGAGCTTTTATACAATCTAATATGCTGACCAGTGTCTCTGTAAAAGAGTTCAATGGTGCTTGTGTAGACTGGGTCAAACAAGTCTTCCGTATTAAAAACACTATACAAAATTGCTGTGTGGGGGGGGGGGGGGGGGAGGACGTGCAGATCTGTCCTCGCAGAGGAGGGAGAGTTTGTCCCTGAATAAAACTTGGTCTTAAAGGTGCCACTGGATGGTTTTGGGCCGGGGGGAGCTCTGCAACTTACCTGGCTGCTTCTACTCTTTCCTCTTTTTTCTTTCATCTTGCATGCTATTACTATGCATATCCTCCCAAGGGAGGTATTCAGATGAAACCCGTAGTGTTGAAACGTTGCAGTTCCAAGTGACTGGCAACCCAACATCACACAAAGTTAGGTGTGCTTAAGATCACTGCTGTTATCCATGCCTGTCACCACGTAGGATCAGACTGTAAAATGTTAACCACTCCAGCAACTGTTGTTGCCCTCTCTTCTCTTTTTCACCATCAGAAATCCAATCCCATATGCCATAACATTGGCATCTTGTAAAAGAGCCTGAAGTCGTGTAGCAGCCTTTTGAAAATTCTACTACAAACGTGACTCAGGCATGTTGGCATTCTAGATTGAAGACTTTTTTTTGAGCTGTCAAGTCACAGCCAACTTATGGCAATGCCAAGACAAGAGGCTCTGCCTGCCTCTGCGGAGCAACCCTGGGCTTCTTCGGTGGTCTCCCATCCAATTACTAACCAGGGCTGAGGCTGCTAAGTTTATGAGACTGGGCTTGCCTGGGCTATCCGCTCGAAGAATTACTTCACACATTATGAGAATCAGTACTTCGTAACTATTTAAAGCTAGAACACTTAGGCAAAATCATACATAACAATCATGTTTTACTACCATTATGTTTCTCTTCTTTGGGAAAGAATACAAGCTCAGCATCCACAGGGACCAAACTTTGTTTCATTAAATCTTTGGGCACCTATTGGAAACTGCTTTCGCCAAGCAGTCCAAGGTGCACATAAACACTCAGTTCATACATGAGGTGAAACCTGGCCTGCCTTCGTAAATGCTGGTTCCATCGTTCTCATTCTTCCCTTGCAGAGATTCAGCTGGTATCCAAGCCTGCATTGCAGCAAGGACAGCACCATGACATCTATGTTCATACAACTAGACTAATTGGGGTTAATAAACCAAATTCATCTATGGACTCAGATCCTAGGCTGATGTAGATGACCTGCATTTGGACAATCACACTAACCGTAATGGTTTAAGAAGTATAGGGTCCCATAATGCCTGAACTGAAACAAAAAAAAATGGTATGTGGAATTTCTGGCCTTTATAAGATCTGTTACTGGTCTTCAAAGGAAGTTTACATCTTCCACTCAGCCTTTTATATGAGTGAGTGTCAACCAGCACACTGGACACAGTGCTAGTACCCTCCCCACCAACTGCTGGCCAGTTTATAGATCCAACCCAGATCAACCTCTCATTCTGGGTTTGGTTCTTTAAAGTGATAATATATGTGATTAGTTAACTGTACTCAACAGCAAGACTTTATTTACATTTTATTTGCCTTTCATTTCCAGTCACCAATTCCTCTGCATATACCTAGTTTTGTTCCCTTAGTCAAAAGGTAATTGGATGTGAAATATGAACATAAAATCAACTAAGTTATTCCAATTCTGTAATTAAACATTTAAAGAAGACATTCAAATAAACAAAAAAGACGTTGAAGAAATGAGAGCCATTTCAAAAAGCTGCTATCTCTTAAAAACCTTTAAGATTGTTCCTTTCAACGACTGACAGTGCAATGTGAAATCTCTCTAATAAAAATGCAGCATTAAAATGAAAACTGAGTGGAAAGAGCAGCAAATGAGTCTCTTCTTTACTCTGGCCGCAACGGAGACTTGCATGTCCCACTTTATTTTAGCACAAGGCATCTGCAAGCCTTAAAACAGTTTGATAAATCACTGGGCGACACATTTGTTCTAGTCTGGATTTCCTTTCAGTTACTTTTGCAAGTATATTAAAACTGAAGTAGTCTAATTCAAAGAAGAAATCCTTGGAAGTTCCACCCTTTCTGTTAAGTATCTTAGATGGTATTCAAAGTCTTGTGACACCTCAGGGACTAATTAGAAAAGCTGTACTGATTAGTGCTTTATGACTAATGTACCTATGTAAGAGTCTGCTTAAATCATCTTTCCATACATTAATGCAAGGAAGTGCTTGCAACAATACTTGCATTAGTCTTTAAGGTGCTATGGGATTTTTTCCTGACTCCTTATGAGTGAGTAAGAAAAGTATGTGCATGAAGGAAAAATGTGTGCACAAGTACAGAAATCCAACAGTGCAAAATTATTTGTGGGCCTACATTTCCTGGATGAAATAAGAGCTAAATAGGGGCCCAATGGACTATGAATTTTAATCCCACCCCAAATCTGAAAAGGCCTCTAGAAGGGAGATTCCCATTTTCCTACAGCAACTCATTCCTTTGCTACTTGAGATAGAGAAACCTAGCATTTAACCCAAGCTAAGTTCTCCATCATTGCTTCTACTATCCTGTGCAACAAACCAGTTCTGCAACATGTTTGCCCTGAGCAACGCAGCTACCATGAACCAAAGGGAAAAGAAGCTGGGGAATCTTGTAAGAAATGGACCTTGCCTGCTGCTGAATGTTATTTCGTACTGACAGAGACAGTCAGACATCCTTACGGCCAAAGGATAATACTGTGATTACCCGGTAATGTAAGTCTCATCTGGTTTCTTCAAGACACACACAAAAAAGCCAGAAAAAGCTACATCTGAAACAGAAATAGTATTTTTTGTTATTGTTTTGGAGTAATCCCAGCTCGGTTTTTAAAAAATGAACATACAAAAAGCATCAACAGTGACCAGTTTTCGTCTGTATCAAACAACCGCACTGCATATAACACACGAACTCTGGCCATGGCATTTGCTGTAAGCCTTCGAGCTACTGTTAAGATGCCCAGGCTGCCAGCTGCTTCATGTCGTCGTCATCCTCCACTCTCTTCCTTGAAGATGCTGTAGCAATAGATGAGTAAACAACAATTTACTATACAGAAGTAACAAGATACAGAAGTCTGTGACTCAACAGGAACTCTTCCATATAAATTGCAGCCATGATGCGCCTAACCCAAATTCCACCGAAATCAGCTGAAAGGCATACTTGCCACTGTTAAGAAAGGACTCAGTTAAGAATCACTCGGAGAGCTTCGTTCTGAGAGTTGGGCTTGGGTTCATTGTCTAGAACTTAGTTCAGAGAGTTGGATACCCCAACCTGTAGCCAGTTGCTGATCTTCATGCACTGTTCCTGTACTTCCTACCCATCAATGCCATACTACCATATGCCTATCATAGGCAGTATGTCTGTTGCTATTAAGTACACAAAATGGCTTGGATCCTGCAAACTGCCAGAAAGGGACAATGATGGTCCAGAATCTCCCCACCCTCACCCCCGGAACTACTACTAACACAGGGAACATTTATTCCCAACATGGAGGGACTCATGTGTGCTGTTGTCTACACAAGTTGGGTGGCTGCAGTGCAGAGGGGTAAGGGAACAAGGTCAACCTTTTTGCCTCTTCCATGAGCAGAAGAACTATGCTCATGGACGAGAAAGGAGTGAAATCACTTCTATTGGTTTTAACCTGAGTGACCTTGTCATCCGGTCAGAGCTTGAGGTCTTTACTTTGCTTAAACAGAGACTTATTGATATAGAGTTGCAAGAGCTCAGAGCCCTTGCCTCCGGAAGGTGCTCCTCAGTAAGGTGGGCTTATCCCCTTTCTGGTACTCTACCATATTACTTTTTCTGTCTGACTTCACCGCAAATGTGTAGAGCTTATCTGTTGGCCCGTCTTAATGTCCTCCCCTCTGCTATTCTTGAGGGGAGATATAAGCAAATTCCTTATTCAATCAGGTTCTGTGGTTGTAACAGAAGTGAAATAGAAACTGTTGAGCACGTACTCTTACACTGTAAATTGTTAAATGACATTCGAGTGGAGTGTATAGAAGCCCCCCTTAGGATGGTAGCAGGCCAATCAGATAGAATCAAGGTACAATTTCTCCTTGCTTCACGAGATCTGGAGATCATTGAACTGACCGCTAAGTTTCTCCATTGTTTTATAAAACGGAAGAGTAACCCTGATCATATTAATGATTCTTAATTTATAAGTTTAAAAACTTAAGTTTAAAAGTTTGGAATGCCAGTTTATTTTATGATTCAGGCATCTTTTGTATGGTCAAATCTAACTTGTGACAACTTGAGTTAGGCCTGACATACCCACGACTATCTATTTTATAATTTCTCTTGGACTGTATTATTGGGAAATGTTTTAATATTCTATGCCAATAAAAGGTATTTGAATTTGAAAAAAAAAATTTGAGAAAGGAGTGATTTCACACACACCCCTCTCCCATGCCACTGCAGCTGCCTGACCTACACAGCTATTATTACATGTGAGTCCCTCTGCAGCTGGAATGAACTTTCCTAGGGTTGAAAAGAGGGGGGAGGATGGGAAGATCCCACAACCCTTGCACTAGCAGGATCCAACCCAATAACATTCAGCAAGGGATAATATACAGGACAGTTGAGAAAATGAGGCAGTAGCAGAAAAAGGAAGCACAACCGAGCACCTCTACCATTTGCTAGAAAGATCCTACACTATTCCTGTGAAGTCACTAAACATCTGCCAGGATGATCACATCACATCTGGTGGGCAATGCAGCCAAGTATCTTTGCCATAATGTTGCTGCCTAGTTTGGCTCTAGCCTACAAATGGAACAACTCTGGCATCATTTAAAATCTACAGATGCAGTAAATTTGGTTTTATTTTAAAACAAATCTTTTAAAATGACAGCAGTCACTGCTTCTGTAGCTTTCTAAGTAATTAAAACGGGGCTCTTATTTTGGAGCAAGAGTGCCCTATAACATTTTAATGTTTTTTTCAGATCTTCACAGTACTCTTGAGAGAAACAGGAAAACGTCACTGTTAAGTGTGAACATTAAGCACAGGACAGCTGTAATCCTGACAGTATTGTTGCTGCCATCCTGACTTTCTGTATCATTATTCAGGGCTCTTTTTGTAGAAAAAGCCCAGCAGGAACTCATTAGCATAATAGGCCACACCCAACAGCAGGCATTCATTAGCATATTGGGCCACACCCCTGACAGCACAGCTCATTAGCACATTAGGCCACACCCACATGTTACCAGAAGTGTGGTTATCCAGCCACACCCACCTTTTGCTTGTTATTCTGTTGACCTTGTTTGTTGTCAAAACCCAGGGCCTTTTTTTGTAGCAGGAACTCCTTTGCATGTTAGGCCACACACCCATAATGTAGCCAATCCTAATGAGTTTCTGCTGTTGGGTGTGGCCTGTTATGCTAATGAGTTCCTGCTCGGCGTGGCCAACTTGGGAGCCAGCCGGAACTCCGTTCCTGTGCGTTCCTGCCCAAAAATAGCCCTGATTATTGTACACTGACGTCCTTCCTTTACTGAGACTTAGTCCCAGGTGGGGTGGGAGAAGAACAACTGAGCCAGCCAGCAGAAGGAAATACACCATCAATGACCACTATTGGTTATAGCAGGTAAGGTATTACAGCTCTCTAGTATCTTGCAGTCCTTTTATGCTAGCAGATAGGCCCATAAACTATCTATATGTAGATCTTCAGACAAAGACAACAAAGTAGGAGCAATGAAGCCCATAGGGTTGAAAGCTCTAATACCCTCATGTTTAATCAACAGTTGCAAAAACCAAGAAACAGAAATTCATCAAGTAGAGCTGAACTGTGTTATAGCTCATCTCTTGCCCCTGATTATTTCAATTTTGTGTCTTACCAACAGGCAACTCAACACAGCTAGCTTACCCGGTTGTGAGGGCAGCGACGTGGACGGTACACTTGGTAATCGGACATTTGCCATTTTGTTGTTGAGCTCTTCTTGCTCCAGTTCCTCCAATTCTGCCAGCAGCTCATCCTGAAAGTAAGATGCTGGTCTGTTACAGTTCAAGAAATAGGCTCAGTTATAAGTTGGGCACCTATGAGTAACCTGTGAGTAACTGCATGGGTGGGGTGCAGATATGAACTGAGAAGCTTCCCTCTGATCCAAGGTTTCCTCTCCAGGTGAGTGTAAGCTGTTGGGAGCCTGCGTGGGCCAGTTTCACATCTCTTTTTCCTTTTCTGTTTGACATTCCATGCTTCCTAAACAGCAATGAGCATGCTTGGTCCACATCAGGCCACGGGGGCAGGGGGAATTCTACTTTAAAAAGTCATATTTCTCTACATATTTGGGTAATCTCCACAGAATGCAGAAACCCTGCAAACTGGGGGACGACACTACTCCATACTGGTAGTCTCTCAATCATCAATTTTGCCATTGGAAATAATTATATCCAGGGTATCTCTGTTTATACCAATCATGTCAACAGCCACTCACGTGGTTTCAGGCAACCAGGCTGGGAAGCTTTTGTAAATGGAAAGATGGCTAGTTCTTTCCTCCCTTTAGGCATTCAACATACCACAAACATATTTGGTATGTATGAGAGAGCAGTGAATATCTTGTAGACCAGTAATTTTAAATGAAGGGGAGAAAGTTGTAAGACTCTTCGGACCCTCATTGGAGAGAAAACTGGGGCATAAATGAAGTACCACAACACAGAGAATTTGTATTTTCTTCACACACTGCAGGACTCTTCCTTGTTCCATTTGAAAGAGGTGAGAATGGGGGGATGATTTAGGGGCATAAGTGAGCTGAATGTCAGTGCTGCATGCATCTGCTCTGGAGACAGACTTGTCTGTAATATCTAATTCCACTACTGTGTATCACAGCATGGTGGACCGGCACAGGCATAACTCACACAACTGCATTAACATCTTTTAAAGAAACAGTGGGAGTCGTAGCCATGAGATGGAAGTTATGC